>NC_082739.1:44891463-45031449 GCF_030144855.1 Hypanus sabinus
CACACACACTCACACACAATGCTGAAGGAACTCAGCAGGTCAGGCAGCGTCTATGGAGAGGAATAAACACAAGAGATTCTGCAGATGCTGGAAATGCTGAGCAACACACACACACACATTTGGAGTGTGCATTGACTGTGGGCAATACGGTGTTAGATTTGGAGTGCGCATTGACTGTGGGTAATACGGTGTTAGATTTGGAGTGCACATTGACTGTTGGTAATACGGTGGTAGATTTGGAGTGCGCATTGACTGTGGGCAATACGGCCATGGATTTTGAGTTCGCATTGACTGTCGGTAATAAGGCCGTGTATATGGACTGCGCATTGACTGTGGGTAATACGGTGTTAGATTTGGAGTGCGCATTGACTGTGGGTAATACGGTGTTAGATTTGGTGTGCGCATTGACTGCAGGTAATACGGTGTACGATTTGGAGTGCACATTGACTGATGGTAATACGGTGTTTGATTTGGAGTGCGCATGGACGGCAGGTGATACTGTGTTAGATATGCGTTGTGCATTGACTGTGGGCAATACAGATGTGGAATTTCAGTGCGCATTGACTGTGGGCAATACGGCCGTGGATATTGAGTACACATTGACTGACGGTAAGAAGGCCGTGGATATGGACTGAGCATTGACTGTGGGTAATACGGTGTTAGATTTGGTGTGCGCATTGACTGTGGGCAATACGGCCATGGATTTTGAGTTCGCATTGACTGTTGGTAATAAGGCCGTGGATATGGACTGCGCATTGACTGTGGGTAATACGGTGTTAGATTTGGAGTGCGCATTAACTGTGGGCAATACGGCGTTAGATTTGGAGTGCGCATTGACTGCGGGGAAAAAAAGTGTTAGATTGGTATTGCGCATTGACTGTGGGTAATACAGTGTTAGATTTGGAGTGTGCATTGACTGTGGGCAATACGGCCGTGGATTATGAGTTCGCATTGACTGTCAGTAATAAGGCCGCGGATATGGACTGCGCATTGACTGTGGGTAATACGGTGTTAAGATTTGGAGTGCGCAGAGACTGCGGGTAATATGGTGTTAGATTTGGAGTGTCCATTGACTGCGGGTAATACGGTGTTAGATTGGATTGCGCATAGACTGCACGTAATACGGTGTAAGATTTGGAGTGTGCATTGACTGTGGGCAATACGGCGTTAGATTTGGAGTGCGCATTGACTGTGGGTAATACGGTGTTAGATTTGGAGTGAGCATTGACTGTGGGTAATACGGTGTTACATTTGGAGTGAGCATTGACTGTGGGTAATACGGTGTTAGATTTGGAGTGCACAATGACTGCGGGTAATGCAGTGTTAGATTTGGAGTGCGGATTGACTGTGGGTAATACGGTGTTAGATTTGGAGTGCGCATTGACTGCGGGTAATGCAGTGTTAGATTTGGAGTGCGCATTGACTGCGGGTAATACAGTGTTAGATTTGGAGTGCGTATTGACTGCGGGTAATACGGTGTTAGATTTGGAGTGCGCATTGACTGTTGGTAATACGGTGTTATATTTGGAGGGAGCATTGACTGTGGGTAATATGGTGTTATATATGGAGTGCGCATTGACTGTGGGCAATACAGCCGTGGATATTGAGTTCGCATTGATTGTCGGTAACAAGGCCGTGGATATGGACTGTGCATTGACTGTGGGTAATATGGTTTTAGACCTGGATTGTGCAATGACTGTGGGCAATATGGCGTGAGATTTGGAGTGCGCATTGACTGCAGGTAATACGGTGTAAGATTTGGAGTGTGCATTGACTGTGGGGAATATGGTGTTAGATTTGGAGTGCAATTGACTGTGGGCAATACGGCCGTGGATTTTGAGTTCGCATTGACTGTCGGTAAGGAGGCCGTGGATATGGACTGCGCATTGACTGTGGGTAATACGGTTTTATACTTGGATTGCGCATTGACTGTGGGTAATACGGCTGTGAAATTAGAGTGCACATTGACTGTGGGTAATACAGTGTTTCATTTGGATTGCGCATTGACTGTGGGCAATATGGCGTGAAATTTGGAGTGCGCATTGACTGCGGGTAATACAGTGTAAGATTTGGAGTGTGCATTGACTCTGGGGAATATGGTGTGAGATTTGGAGTGCAAATTGACTGTGGGCAACACGGCCGTTGGTTTTGAGTGCGCAGAGACTGCGGGTAATACGGTGTTAGATTTGGAGTGCACATTGACTGTGGGTAATACGGTGTTAGATTTGGTGTGCGCATTGACTGTGGGTAATACGGTGTTAGATTTGGAGTGCGCATTGACTGTGGGTAACATGGTGTAAGATTTGGAGTGCACATTGACTGTGGGTAATACGGTGTTAGATATGGGTTGTGCATTGACTGTGGGCAATACGGATGTGGAATTTCAGTGCGCATTGACTGTTGGTAATACGTTGTTAGATTTGGAGGGTGCATTGACTGTGGGCAATACGGCCGTGGATATTGAGTTCGCATTGACTGTCGGTAACAAGGCCGTGGATATGGACTGCACATTGACTGTGGGTAATACGGTTTTAGACTTGGATTGCACAATGACTGTGGGTAATACTGCTGTGAAATTGGAGTGCATATTGACAGTGGGTAATATGGCGTTTCATTTGGATTGCGCATTGACTGTGGGCAATACGGCGTGTGATTTGGAGTGCGCATAGACTGCAGGTAATACGGTGTTAGATTTGGTGTGTTCATTGACTGTGTGTAATACAGTGTTAGATTTGGAGTGCGCATTGAGAGCGGGTAATACCGTGTTAGATTTGGAGTGCACATTGACTGTGGGTAATACGGTGTTAGTTTTGGAGTGCGCATTGACTGTGGATAATACGGTGTTTGATTTGGAGTGCGCATTGACTGCAGGTAATATGGTGTTAGATATGGGTTGCACATTGACTGTGGGCAATACGGATGTGGAATTTTAGTGCGCATTGACTGTTGATAATCCGGTGTTAGATTTGGAGTGCGCATTGACTGTGGGTAATATGGTGTTATATATGGAGAGCGCATTGACTGCGGGTAATACGCTGTTACATTTGGAGTGCGCACAGACTGCACGTAATATGGTGTTAGATTTGGAGAGCACATTGACTGTGTGTATTACGGTGTTAGATTTGGAGTGTGCATTGAGTGCAGGTAATAACCTGTAAGATTTGGAGTGCACATTGACTCTGGGTAATACGGTGTTAGATTTGGATTGTGCATTGACTGTGGGTAATACAGAATTATATTTGGGATGCGCATTGACTGCGGGTAATACGGTGTTAGATTTGTAGTGCGCATTGACTGTGGGTAAGACGGTGTTAGATTTGGTGTGCGCATTGACTGTGGGCAATACGGCCATGGATTTTGAGTTCGCATTGACTGTCGGTAATAAGGCCGTGGATATGGACTGCGCATTGACTGTGGGTAATACGGTGTTAGATTTGGAGTGCGCATTAACTGTGGGCAATACGGCGTTAGATTTGGAGTGCGCATTGACTGCGGGGAAAAAAAGTGTTAGATTGGTATTGCGCATTGACTGTGGGTAATACAGTGTTAGATTTGGAGTGTGCATTGACTGTGGGCAATACGGCCGTGGATTGTGAGTTCGCATTGACTGTCAGTAATAAGGCCGCGGATATGGACTGCGCATTGACTGTGGGTAATACGGTGTTAGATTTGGAGTGTCCATTGACTGCGGGTAATACGGTGTTAGATTGGATTGCGCATAGACTGCACGTAATACGGTGTTAGATTTGGAGTGTGCATTGACTGTGGGCAATACGGCGTTAGATTTGTAGTGCGCATTGACTGTGGGTAATACGGTGTTAGATTTGGAGTGAGCATTGACTGTGGGTAATACGGTTTTAGATTTGGAGTGCGCATTGTCTGTGGGTAATACGGTATTACATTTGGAGTGAGCATTGACTGTGGGTAATACGGTGTTAGATTTGGAGTGCGCATTGACCGTGGGTAATACGGTGTTAGATTTGGAGTGCGCATTGACTGCGGGTAATGCAGTGTTAGATTTGGAGTGCGCATTGACTGCGGGTAATACAGTGTTAGATTTGGAGTGCGTATTGACTGCGGGTAATACGGTGTTAGATTTGCAGTGCGCATTGACTGTTGGTAATACGGTGTTATATTTGGAGGGAGCATTGACTGTGGGTAATATGGTGTTAGATTTGGAGTGCAATTGACTGT
Source organism: Hypanus sabinus (assembly GCF_030144855.1). Classification (NCBI taxonomy): domain Eukaryota; kingdom Metazoa; phylum Chordata; class Chondrichthyes; order Myliobatiformes; family Dasyatidae; genus Hypanus; species Hypanus sabinus. Next base: position 44,895,658 of record NC_082739.1, read on the forward strand.
GGGCAATACGGCCGTGGATTTTGTGTTCGCATTGACTGTCGGTAAGAAGGCCGTGGATATGGACTGCACATTGACTGTGGGTAATACGGTTTTATACTTGGATTGCGCAATGACTGTGGGTAATACGGCTGTGAAATTGGAGTGCACATCGACTGTGGGTAATACAGTATTTCATTTGGATTGCACATTGACTGTGGGCAATATGGCGTGAAATTTGGAGTGCGCATTGACTGCGGGTAATACAGTGTAAGATTTGGAGTGTGCATTGACTCTGGGGTATATGGTGTGAGATTTGGAGTGCGCATTGACTGTGGGTAACATGGTGTAAGATTTGGAGTGCACATTGACTGTGGGTAATACGGTGTTAGATTTGGTGTGTGCATTGACTGTGGTTAATACGGTGTTAGATTTGGAGTGTGCATTGACTGTGGGTAATACGGTGTTAGATTTGTATTGCACATTGACTGAGGGTAATACGGTGTTAGATTTGGAGGGCGCATAGACTGCAGGTAATACAGTGTTAGATTTGGAGAGCGCATTGACTGTGTGTAATTCGGTGTTAGATTTGGAGTGCGCATTGAGAGCATGTAATACGGTGTTAGATTTGGAGTGCACATTGACTGTGGGTAATACGGTGTTAGATTTGGTGTGCGCATTGACTGCAGGTAATACGGTATTAGATTTGTAGTGCGCATTGACTGTGGGTAATACTGTCTTTGATTTGGAGTGCGCATTGACTGCAGGTAATACGGTGTTAGATATGGGTTGCTCATTGACTGTGGGCAATACTGATGTGGAATTTCAGTGTGCATTGACTGTTGGTAATACGGTGTTAGATTTGGAGAGCGCATCGACTGTGGGTAATATGGTGTTATATATGGAGTGCGCATTGACTGTGGGCAATACGGTGTTAGATTTGGAGTGCGCATTGTCTGTGGGTAATATGGTGTAAGATTTGGAGTGCACATTGACTGTGGGTAATACGGTGTTTGATTCGGAGTGTGCATGGACTGCAGGTAATATGGTGTTAGATATGGGTTGCGCATTGACTGTGGGCAATACGGATGTGGAATTTCAGTGCGCATTGTCTGTTGGTATTAAGGCCGTGGATTTTGAGTTCGCATCGACTGTCGGTATTAAGGCCGTGGATATGGACTGCGCATTGACTGTGGGCAATACATTGTTACATTTGAAGTGCACATTGACTGAGGGTAATACAGTGTGAGATTTGGATTGCGCATTGACTGTGGGTAATATGGTGTTATATATGGAGAGCGCATTGACTGCGGGTAATACACTGTTACATTTGGAGTGCGCATAGACTGCACGTAATACGGTGTTAGATTTGGAGTGTGCATTTAGAGCTGGTAATACTGTGTTAGATTTGGAGTGCACATTGACTGTGGGTAATACGGTGTTAGATTTGGTGTGCGCATTGACTGTGGGTAATACTGTCTTTGATTTGGAGTGCACATTGACTGTGGGTAATACGGTGTTAGATTTGGAGAGCGCATTGAGTGTGGGCTATACGGATGTGGAATTTCAGTGCGCATTGACTGTTGGTAATACGGTGTTAGATTTGGAGTGTGCATTGACTGTGGGTAATACGCTGTTACATTTGGAGTGTGCAATCAGAGCAGGTAATACCGTGTTAGATTTGGAGTGCACATTGACTGTGGGTAATACGGTGTTAGATTTGGTGTGCGCATTGACTGCAGGTCATATGGTGTTAGATTTGGAGTGCGCATTGACTGTGGGCAATATGGCCGTGGATATGGAGTTCGCATTGACTGTCGGTAATAAGGCCATGGAAATTGAATGCGCATTGACTGTGGGTAATACGGTGTTACATTTGGAGTGAGCATTGACCGCGGGTAATACGGTGTTAGATTTGTAGTGCGCATTGACTGCGTGTAATACGGTGCTAGACTTGGAGTGCGCATTGACTGTGGGTAATACGGTGTTAGATTTGGAGAGCGCATTGACTGTGGGCAATACGGCCATGGATTTGGAGTATGCATTGACTGTGGGCAATGAGGCCGTGGATTTTGAGTTCGCATTGACTGTCGGTAATAAGGCCGTGGATATTGACTGCGCATTGACTGTGGGTAATATGGTGTTACATTTGAAGTTCGCATTGACTGCCGGTAATACTGTGTTAGATTCGTAGTGCACATAGACTGCAGGTAATACGATGTTAGATTTGAAGTGCGCATTGACTGTGTGTAATACGGTGTTAGATTTGGAGTGCGCATTGAGAACGGGTAATGCCGTGTTAGATTTGGGTTGAGCATTGACTCTGGGCAGTACGGCGTTAGATTTGGAGTTCACATCGACTGCGTTTAATACGGTGCTACATTTGGAGTGCTCATAGACTGCAGGCAATACAGTGTTAGATCTGGATTGCGCAATGACTGTGGGTAATACAGTGTTAGATTTCGAGTGTGCATTGACGGCGGGTCATACAGTTTTAGACTTGGATTGCGCAATGACTGTGGGTAATATGACTGTGGGTAATACGGCGTTTCATTTGGAGTGCGCATTAACTGTGGGCAATACGGCGTGAGATATGGAGAGCGCATTGACTGCGGGTAATACGGTGTAAGATTTGGAGTGTGCATTGACTCTGGGGAATATGGTGTTAGATTTGGAGTGCAAATTGACTGTGGGCAATACGGCCGTGGATTTTGACTTCGCATTGACTGTCGGTAATAAGGCCGTGGATTTGGACTGCGCATTGAATGTGGGTAATACTGTGTTAGATTTGGAGTGCACAGAGACTGCGGGTAATACGGTGTTAGATTTGGAGTGCGCATTGACTGTGGGCAATACGGCCGTGGATTTGGAGTATGCATTGACTATGGGCAATACGGCCGTGGATTTTGAGTTCGCATTGACTGTCGGTAATAAGGCCGTGGATATTGACTGCGCATTGACCGTGGGTAATACGGTGTTAGATTTGAAGTGCGCATTGACTGCCAGTAATACGGTGTTAGATTCGTAGTGCGCATAGACTGCAGGTAATACGGTGTTAGATTTGGAGTGTGCATTGACTGTGTGTAATACGGTTTTAGATTTGGTGTGCGCATTGGTTGCAGGTAATACGGTGTTAGATTTGGAGTGCGCATTGACTGTGGGTAATACATTGTTACATTTGGAGTGCACATTGACTGAGGGTGAAAAAGTGTTAGATTTGGGATGCGCATTGACTGCGGGTAATACGGTGTTAGATTTGGAGTGTGCATTGACTGTGGGCAATACAGTGTTAGATTTGTAGTGCGCATTGACTGCGTGTAATACAGTGCTAGACTTGGAGTGTGCATTGACTGTTGGTAATACGGTGTTAGATTTGGAGTGTGCATTGACTGTGGGCAATACGGCCGTGGATTTGGAGTGTGCATTGACTGTGGGCAATACGGCCGTGGATTTTGAGTTCGCATTGACTGTCGGTAATAAGGCCGTGGATATTGACTGCGCATTGACTGTGGGTAATACGGTGTTACATCTGACATGCGCATTGACTGTGTGTAATACGGTGTTAGATATGGGTTGTGCATTGACTGTGGGCAATACGGATGTGGAATTTCAGTGCGCATTGACTGCTGGTAATACGGTGTTAGATTTGGAGTGTGCATTGACTGTGGGTAATTTGGTGTTATATATGGAGTTTGCATTGACGGTGGGCAATACGGCTGTGGATTTTGAGTTGGCATTGACTGTTGGTAATAAGGGCGTGGATATGGACTGTGCATTGACTGTGGGTAATACGATGTTAGATTTGGAGTGCGCATTGACCGCAGGTAATACGGTGTTAGATTTGGAGTGTGCATTGAGAGCGGGTAATACCATGTTAGATTTGGAGTGCACATTGACTGTGGGTAATATGGTGTTAGATTTGGAGTGCGCATTGACCGCAGGTAATACGGTGTTAGATTTGGAGTGTGCATTGAGAGCGGGTAATACCATGTTAGATTTGGAGTGCACATTGACTGTGGGTAATACGGTGTTTGATTTGGAGTGCGCATTGACTGTGGGCAATACGGCGTTACATATGGAGTACGCATTGACTCTGGGCAAAACGGCATTCGATTGGAGTGCGCATTGACTGCGGGTAATACGGTGTTGTATTTGGAGTGCGCATTGACTGTGGGTATTACAGTGTTAGATTTGTGATGTGCATTGACTGCGGGTAATACGGTGTGTTACGTATTCAGGCAACAATAAATATGAGTTCAGCAAGGGTTTCTTATAACAAACAACACGTTTATTAAACACAGAAAACAAACTCCCCAAAAGTAAACAAACTCTACCGTAACCGGAAACAGTTGCTGAGCGGCAGCCCAAACAGTTCTTAAAGCGATATTGCAAAAACAGTTCTTAAAAGTGGCATTGCCAAAAACAGTTCTTTAAAGTGGTATTGCCAAAAGATCGATATGCTCACAGTCCATTTAAAAGGAGAGACTTTATAGGATGATTTAGGTTCTCTTTCACTTAGCTTGCTTCGATCCCCGACGTCGAACTTCCCACGAAGAATTTACGAAACAGAACGGCTTAAAGGCACTGACCTTTCCTTCTCCACTACCTTCAATCCTTTCTAGTTAAACCTAGGGATTAACACGAAGATAGTCAACAAAATCCTTCCAAATAAGGAACAAACAAAGGTCGGACCCGTTTCACCGTAGAAAGCGATTCTCCTCGATCTTTAACTTCCGAAATTTCAATCTTCCCTCTCCACTAATTTCTCGAACTAGCAGAATCATAAAGAACCTGCTGGCAATGACCTCTTAAACTTTAGGCATTAAATAAAAACTTCATCCTTCAACTAAACTGCGTCATCACTTAAAACACGCAGTGGCATGAAGTCAACCTGGCAAATCCAGCCACGAACTGCCCCTCCTAACCTGTAAATAAAACCCGTCACATGATCTCTACTGGCGGGAAAACGACGTCATTCCACCATCACAAGACCATCACCTCAAGTCCAGGACAGCTTCAACCCCAGTTACGTGACAAGGGCACCACTGTCATGTGTCACGAGTACGTAACACCTCCCTCCAAAAAAACATTTTTGGTCTGACAAGAACAAAAAATTTTAACAATTGCTTACAAGAAAAACAAAGGTATAAATTTTGTAACATATACAATACCATCATATAACAGCTTATAACTCACAATACAGTAGGTGTGTTACAATTGAAAAAAAAACCACTCCAAAAAAAATTACAGTGTACATTCAACATCGAGATAGACAATCAGCAACCACATTATCTTTGCCTTTAATATGAGTTATCATAATATTGTGCTCTTGTAACATCAAACTCCAATTTAATAATCTTCTGTTTTTGTTTTTCATCTTACTCAGGAAAACTAATGGATTATGATCAGTGTAAACAATAAGTGGTTTTTGAGTTGTACTAACATATACCTCCAAATATTCCAAAGCTAAAACAAGAGATAACAATTCTGTCTCTATTGTCGAATAGTTTCTTTGATGCTTATTAAATTTCTTAGAAAAGTAAGCTACTGGATGATCAACCTCATCACCCTCATTCCTTTGCATTAATACTGCTCCTGCAGCCTCATCACTAGCATCCACAGCCAATGAAAAAGGTTTGCCAAAGTCAGGTGCCTTAAGCACAGGTTGTTGACATACCATTGTTTTCAATTTTTCAAATGCTTCTTGACAAGGCACCGTCCATACAAACTTCTCATTCTTCCGCAGAAGGTTAGTTAATGGAAGGGCAACATTAGCAAAATTCTTACAAAATTTCCGATAATATCCTATCATTCCCAAAAACCTTCTGAGAGTCTTTTTCCCCATTGGAGTGGGAATCTCTAAAATTGCCTGAACAGGAGCTACCTTACCTTGACCCACAACATAACCAAGGTAAGTCACAGTGGCATGTCCAAATTCACTCTTAGCTCAATTAATAGTTAAGTTAGCTTTTGAAAGCCTTTCAAACAATTTCTCCATCGCAATAATGTGTGCTTCCCAAGTATCATTTCCTGTCACTAAATCATCAATATAAGCATCAGTATCTTTCAATCCCTGAATCACAAAGTTAGTCATCCTCTGGAAAGTACCTGGGGCATTCTTCATCCCAAATGGAAGAACATTATACTCATATAACCCAGATGGAGTTACAAATGCAGAAATCTCTCTACCTCTGTCCATTAATGGAACACACCAATACCCTTTCAATAAATCAATCTTTGTAAGGAACTTTGCTTTTCCAACTTTATCTACACAATCATCTACTCTAGGAATTGGATATGCATCTGTTTTCGTTACAGCATTCACCTTCCTATAATCCGTACAAAACCTAATACTACCATCTGGCTTTGGCACCATAACACATGGCAAACTCCAATTCGAGTAGAATATCTAATGATATTATTCTCTAACATATATTCAATTTCTTTCTCAGCAAGTTCACATTTTTCCATGTTCATCCTATATGGATGTAGTTTAATAGGTTTGGCATCTCCAACATCTACATCATGTGAAGCTATAGCAGTCCTTCTCGGAACATCTGGAAACAACTCCCTATATTTAAAAATCAACTCCTTCAGCTGTTGTCTCTGCTCTAACTGTAAATGTGCTAATTTTTCATCAATATTTTCCAGAATGGTTGAATTTGGTAACGTAACAGAAACCATGTTGGATTTAGAATGAAATGCAGATGAATCATCTATCATCTTCCTAGTTAAATCAAACTCACTCTCACTAACCACAACAGTCACAGTATCACATTGTTTCTCCAAATATGGTTTCAACATATTTATATGGCAAAGTTGTGTTGACCTTCTACGATCTGGAGTTTTTACCACGTAATCCACACCATTGATTTTTAGACACAATTTCATAAGGACCATGAAATCTAGCTTGTAAAGGATTTGTCTGCACTGGGAAAAGAACCAACACCTTATCTCCAGGCTTAAACATCTTATCATACCAAGTCTTCATTTTCTCCTGAGCCAACTTTAAATTTTCCTTAGCTAAGCTACAAGCTTTATGTAACCTGTCCTTAAATTTCAACACATAGTCCAACAAATTAGTGTGTACTTCCTTATTAATCCACTGTTCTTTCAACAAAGCTAAAGGTCCTCTAACTCTATGCCCAAACACAAGTTCAAATGGACTCAAACCTAAAGATTCCTGCACCGCTTCCCTTACTGCAAATAAAAGTAAGTTTATAGCCTCATTCCAGTCACTTTCATTTTCCACACAAAATGTCCTAATCATATTCTTGAGGGTAGAATGAAACCTCTCCAAGGCACCCTGCGATTCTGGATGGTATGCAGACGAAGTGATTTGCTTAGCTCCCAATTTATAAACTATTTGTTGAAATAATCCAGACATAAAATTACTGCCTTGATCAGTTTGTATCTCCTTAGGTAATCCAAAATAAGTAAAAACAAATTATAAGGGCCTTTGTCACAGTTTTAGCTTTTATATTCCTAAGTGGTACTGCCTCTGGAAACCTAGAAGTACACATGATAGTCAACAAATACTGATAACCAGTTTTTGTCTTTGGTAATGGACCAACACAATCTACAATAACTTTAGAAAATGGTTCACCAAATGCTGGGATAGGTTGTAATGGAGCTACTGGTGTAACCTGATTTGGTTTACCCACAATTTGACAAGTATGGCACGTTTTACAAAACATTGCCACATCTTTTCTTAGACCAGGCCAGTCAAAATGTTTTAAAATCTTGTCCACAGTTTTCCTTACCCCTTGATGTCCACCTAAAGGCACACTATGAGCTAAAGTCAAAATCTCATTTCGATAAACTTTCGGAACAACTACCTGGTAAACAACATTCCAATCCTCACTTGCAGGAATTGTAGGCGATCTCCACTTCCTCATCAACACTCATTTTCCCAAGTAATATCCTACTGACACCTTATCAATTTCACTATCTAGTAAAACCTGCTCTCTTAATTTTATAATCTCAGAGTCTCTATTCTGCTCTGCTATCATCTCCTTCCGAGACAAAGATAAATCTTTATAGTCAGACTTACTCCAAGAAACTTGTTCAAACAACAAAGATAAGAAAGTCTCTGACACATCCTCAAAACGCGAATCCTGAGTTGAACAGTCCTGAATAACAACCTCATTCTGCGCATCAATCTTTTTAGCCATAGCTCTAGTCACAACACAGGAAGAATCTGTGTTAGAATTCAACTCTGGTTCCTCTGCCTCCATTGTCAAATGCACTTCAGGAAAAACTTGTCCACCTGCCAAGTCATTACCTAACAATAAAGAAATACCCTTCACAGGTAAGCTATGCTGTAATCCTACTTTAACAAATCCTGTAACTAACCCTGATTTTAAATTTACTTTATGTAAATGTACAGGCATAAAATCACTTCCAACACCTCTTATGTAATTCACCTCACCAGTATCAGACTCTTCATTAAACTTCAACACACTGTCTAACATCAATGATTGAGAAGCACCAGTATCCCTAAGGATTTTCATTGGCACCAGAGTAGATCCTTCCTTCAAGGATACAAACCCTTCAGTTATAAAATGATCATATCCCTTTCTAACATGGTCAGACTCTAACAAAGCCTCATTGGTTTTTATCAAACCCTGTAACTTTACAGGTGCTTCAGTATGTTGCACACAAGCATCTGGAACTGCTTCCTTCTCTTTCTTTTTCAATTTGAAACAAGCTATTACATGGCCAGACTTCTTACAATAGTTACAAGTAAGACCAAACTGTCTTTCCTTCACAGGCTTTCCTTTCTCATCAACTTTCTCATTAACCTCCGATTTAATTTCAGATTTACCTGGAGTCTCCGTGTTATTTTTCCTCTTAAAATTTCTGCCCTGAGGAAATTTATTCTTATGGATCAAAACATACTCATCAGCTAATCTAGCACAGTCCTGCAATTTATCAGTATCCTTCTCATTTAAGTAGGTCCTTACTTCAACAGGAGTGCTTCTTTTAAATTCCTCCATTAAAATCAGCTCTCTCAATGTATCATAGTCCCCATTTACATTTTCAGAAGAAACCCATCTCTCAAAACACAGCTTTATCATAGGCAAATTCCACATGTTTTTTCCACAGACTTTTTCAAACTTCTGAATCTTTCCCTATATGCTTCTGGGACTAACTCATATGCGTTTAACATATGCCTCTTTGCAATATCATAATCAAGTGCTTGCGAAGCTGTTAAAGCTGTGTAAACTTGTTGTGCTTTGCCTTTAATTACACTCTGTAACAACACTGACCATTTATCTTTCGGCCACTCCGACATCCGAGCAATAGTTTCAAAATGTTGAAAATACCTTTCCACTTCTGTTTCACTAAATGGAGGGACCAATTTAATTTCTTCACTAGCAACAAACGTTTTTTTAGAACCAGAAGACTGATTTCCAGACCTTAATTCCTCCATTGCATATGCAAATTCTCTCTTCTTTTGTTCCGCCTCCAATTTACACCTCTCCAAATCAGCTTTACTTTGTTCCAATTTCATTTGTTCGATTTGCAACTGCATCTCCAGATTACTTATTGGAAACGACTCTAAAATCGATTCATCAAAAACACCCGAGACCACGTAGTGTGACGCGATTTTTCTCTGTATCACAGCCTTAGATGTAGTCTGCAAAATACCTTTAAGTCGCAATCTACTAGCTATCTCAAACACCTCAGTTTTTTTCGGCTTCGCCAACACCTCCGCAGCTGGCGAAGCCAGAAACTCATCAATATTCATTGCTGCCGAATACCACAACAAGCCAAACAAAAGAACCGAGTAATCCCCCTTTCCAAAACACCGATTTAAAAGTCAACAAGCATTTAAACTCAAATGATTCAATCCAGACGCAGCCCCCATATTTAATGTTACGTATTCAGGCAACAATAAATATGAGTTCGGCAAGGGTTTCTTATAACAAACAACACGTTTATTAAACACAGAAAACAAACCCCCCAAAAGTAAACAAACACTACCGTAACCGGAAACAGCTGCTGAGCGGCAGCCCAAACAGTTCTTAAAGTGATATTCCAAAACAGTTCTTGAAAGTGGTATTGCCAAAAGTTCGATATGCTCACAGTCCATTTAAAAGGAGAGACTTTATAGGACGATTTATGTTCTCTTTCACGTCGCTTGCTTCGATCCCCGACGTCGAACTTCCCACGAAGAATTTACGAAACAGAACGGCTTAAAAGCACTGACCTTTCCTTCTCCACTACCTTCAATCCTTTCTAGTTAAACCTGGGGATTAACACGAAGATAGTCAATGAAATCCTTCCAAATAAGGAACAAGCAAAGGTCGGACCCGTTTCACCGTAGAAAGCGATTCTCCTCGATCTTTAACTTCCGAAATTTCAATCTTCACTCTCCACTAATTTCTCGAACGAGCAGAATCATAAAGAACCTGCTGGTAATGACCTCTTAAACTTTAGGCATTAAATAAAAACTTCATCCTTCAACTAAACTGCGTCATCACTTAAAACACGCAGTGGCATGAAGTTAACCTGGCAAATCCAGCAACGAACCGCCCCTCCTCATAGGGTGGGGTCTACCTTTTATAACCTGTAAAAAAAACCGTCACATGATCTCTACTGGCGGGAAAATGACGTCATTCCACCATCACAAGACCATCACCTCAAGTCCAGGAAAGCTTCAACCCCAGTTACGTGACCAGGGCACCACTGTCATGTGTCACGAGTACGTAACAGGTGTAAGATTTGGATTGTGCATTGACTGTGGGCAATACACCCGAAAATTTAGAGTGCGCATTGATTGTGGGCATTACCGTGTTAGATTTGCAGTGCACATTGACTGTGGGTAAAACGGTGTTAAATTTGGAGTGCGCATTGACTGCAGGTAATACGGTGTTAGATTTGGAGTGCGCATTGAATGTGGGTAACATGGTGTAAGATTTGGAGTGCGCATTGACCGTGGGTAATACGGTGTTAGATTTGAAGTGCGCATTGACTGCCGGTAATACGGTGTTAGATTCATAGTGTGCATAGACTGCAGGTAATACGATGTTAGATTTGGTGTGCGCATTGAGAGCGGGTAACACCGTGTTAGATTTTGAGTGCACATTGACTGTGGGTAATACGGTGTTAGATTTGGTGTGCGCATTGACTGCAGGTAATACGGTGTTAGATTTGGAGTGCGCATTGACTGTGGGTAACATGGTGTAAGATTTGGAGTGCACGTTGACTGTGGGTAATACGGTGTTTGATTTGGAGTGCGCATGGACTGCAGGTAATACGGTGTTCGATATGGGTTGTACATTGACTGTGGGCAATACGGATGTGGAATTTCAGTGCGCATTGACTGTTGGTAATACGGTGTTAGATTTGGAGTGCGCATTGTCTGTGGGTAATATGGTGTTATATATGGAGTGCGCATTGACTGTGGGCAATACGGCCATGGATATTGAGTTCACATTGACAGTCGGTAACAAGGCCGTGGATATGGACTGCGCATTGACTATGGGAAATACGGTGTTACATTTGTAGTAAGCATTGACTGTGGGTAATACGGTGTTCGATTTGTATTGCGCATTGACTGTGGGTAATACAGGGTTAGATTTATAGTGCGCATTGACTGCGTGTAATACGGTGCTAGACTTGGAGTGGGCATTGAGAGCGGGTTATACCGTGATAGATTTGGAGTGCGCATTGACTGTGGGTAATACGGTGTTAGATTTGGTGTGCACATTGACTGCAGGTAATACGGTGTTAGATTTGGAGTGCGCATTGAATGTGGGTAACATGGTGTAAGATTTGGAGTGCGCATTGACCGTGGGTAAGACGTTGTTCGATTTGGAGTGCACATTGACTGTGGGTAAGACGTTGTTCGATTTGGAGTGCACATTGACTGTGGGTAAGACGTTGTTCGATTTGGAGTGTGCATTGACTGCGGGTAATATGGTGTTAGATTTGGATTGCGCATAGACTGCAGGTAATACGGTGTTAGATTTGGAGTGCTCATTGACTGTGGGCAATACGGCGTTAGATTTGGAGTGCGCATTGACTGAGGGTAAAAAAGTGTTAGATTTGTATTGCGCATTGACTGTGGGTAATACGGTATTACATTTGGAGTTCTCATTGCGTGTAATACGGTGCTACATTTGGAGTGCTCATAGACTGCAGGTAATACGGCTGTGAAATTGGAGTGCACATTGACTGTGGGTAATACGGCGTTTCATTTGGAGTGCACATTGACTATGTGTAATACGGTGTTAGATTTGGAGTGCGCATTGAGAGCGGGTAACACCGTGTTAGATTTTGAGTGCACATTGACTGTGGGTAATACGGTGTTAGATTTGGTGTGCGCATTGACTGCAGGTAATACGGTGTTAGATTTGGAGTGCGCATTGACTGTGGGTAACATGGTGTAAGATTTGGAGTGCACGTTGACTGTGGGTAATACGGTGTTTGATTTGGAGTGCGCATGGACTGCAGGTAATACGGTGTTCGATATGGGTTGTACATTGACTGTGGGCAATACGGATGTGGAATTTCAGTGCGCATTGACTGTTGGTAATACGGTGTTAGATTTGGAGTGCGCATTGTCTGTGGGTAATATGGTGTTATATATGGAGTGCGCATTGACTGTGGGCAATACGGCCATGGATATTGAGTTCACATTGACAGTCGGTAACAAGGCCGTGGATATGGACTGCGCATTGACTATGGGAAATACGGTGTTACATTTGTAGTAAGCATTGACTGTGGGTAATACGGTGTTAGATTTGGAGTGCGCATTGACCGTGGGTAATACGGTGTTCGATTTGTATTGCGCATTGACTGTGGGTAATACAGGGTTAGATTTATAGTGCGCATTGACTGCGTGTAATACGGTGCTAGACTTGGAGTGGGCATTGAGAGCGGGTTATACCGTGATAGATTTGGAGTGCGCATTGACTGTGGGTAATACGGTGTTAGATTTGGTGTGCACATTGACTGCAGGTAATACGGTGTTAGATTTGGAGTGCGCATTGAATGTGGGTAACATGGTGTAAGATTTGGAGTGCGCATTGACCGTGGGTAAGACGTTGTTCGATTTGGAGTGCACATTGACTGTGGGTAAGACGTTGTTCGATTTGGAGTGCACATTGACTGTGGGTAAGACGTTGTTCGATTTGGAGTGTGCATTGACTGCGGGTAATATGGTGTTAGATTTGGATTGCGCATAGACTGCAGGTAATACGGTGTTAGATTTGGAGTGCTCATTGACTGTGGGCAATACGGCGTTAGATTTGGAGTGCGCATTGACTGAGGGTAAAAAAGTGTTAGATTTGTATTGCGCATTGACTGTGGGTAATACGGTATTACATTTGGAGTTCTCATTGACTGCGTGTAATACGGTGCTACATTTGGAGTGCTCATAGACTGCAGGTAATACGGCTGTGAAATTGGAGTGCACATTGACTGTGGGTAATACGGCGTTTCATTTGGAGTGCACATTGACTGTGTGTAATACGGTGTTAGATTTGGAGTGCGCACTGAGCGCGGGTAATACCGTGTTAGATTTGGAGTGCACATTGACTGTGGGTAATACGGTGTTAGATTTGGTGTGCGCATTGACTGCAGGTAATACGGTGTTAGATTTGGAGTGCGCATTGACTGTGGGTAACATGGTGTAAGATTTGGAGTGCACATTGACTGTGGGCAATACGGACATGGATTTTGAGTTCGCATTGACTGTCGGTAATAAGGCCGTGGATATGGACGGCGCATTGACTGTGGGTAATACGGTGTTAGATTTGGAGTGCGCATTAACTGTGGGCAATACGGCGTTAGATTTGGAGTGCGCATTGACTGAGGGGAAAAAAAGTGTTAGATTGGTATTGCGCATTGACTGTGGGTAATACAGTGTTAGATTTGGAGTGCGCAGAGACTGCGGGTGATATGGTGTTAGATTTGGAGTGTGCATTGACTGTGTGTAATACGGTGTTAGATTTGGAGTGTGCATTGAGAGCGGGTAATACCGTGTTAGATTTGGAGTGCACATTGACTGTGGGTAATACGGTGTTAGATTTGGTGTGCGCATTGACAGCAGGGAATACGGTGCTAGTCTTGGAGTGCGCATTGAGAGCAGGTAATACCGTGTTAGATTTGGAGTGCACATTGGCTGTGGGTAATACGGTGTTAGATTTGGAGTGTGCATTGATTGTGTGTAATACGGTGTTAGGTTTGGAGTGCGCATTGAGAGCGGGTAATACCGTGTTCGATTTGGAGGGCACATTCACTGTGGGTAATACGGTGTTAGATTTGGAGTGCACATTGACTGTGGGTAATACGGTGTTAGATTTGGAGTGCACATTGACTGTGGGTAAGACGTTGTTAGATTTGGAGTCTGCATTGACTGCGTTTAATACGGTGTTAGATTTGGATTGCACATAGACTGCAGGTAATACGGTGTTAGATTTGGAGTGCACATTGACTGTGGGTAATACCGTGTTAGATTTGGTGTGCGCATTGACTGCAGGTAATACAGTGTTAGATTTGGAGTGCGCATTGACTGTAGGTAACATGGTGTAAGATTTGGAGTGCACATTGACTGTGGGTAATACGGTGTTTGATTTGGAGTGCGCATGGACTGCTGGTAATACGGTGTTAGATATGGGTTGTGCATTGACTGTGGGCAATACGGATATGGAATTTCAGTGCGCGTTGACTGTGGGTAATACGGTGTTACATTTGGAGTGAGCATTGTCTGCGGGAAATACAGTGTTAGATTTGGAGTGCGCCTTGACTGCGGGTAATACAGTGTTAGATTTGGAGTGCGCATTGACTGTTGGTAATACGGTGTTAGATTTGGAGTGCGCATTGTCTGTGGGTAATATGGTGTTATATATGGAGTGCGCATTGACTGTGGGCAATACGGCCATGGATATTGAGTTCACATTGACAGTCGGTAACAAGGCCGTGGATATGGACTGCGCATTGACTATGGGAAATACGGTGTTACATTTGTAGTAAGCATTGACTGTGGGTAATACGGTGTTAGATTTGGAGTGCGCATTGACCGTGGGTAATACGGTGTTCGATTTGTATTGCGCATTGACTGTGGGTAATACAGGGTTAGATTTATAGTGCGCATTGACTGCGTGTAATACGGTGCTAGACTTGGAGTGGGCATTGAGAGCGGGTTATACCGTGATAGATTTGGAGTGCGCATTGACTGTGGGTAATTCGGTGTTAGATTTGGTGTGCACATTGACTGCAGGTAATACGGTGTTAGATTTGGAGTGCGCATTGAATGTGGGTAACATGGTGTAAGATTTGGAGTGCGCATTGACCGTGGGTAAGACGTTGTTCGATTTGGAGTGCACATTGACTGTGGGTAAGACGTTGTTCGATTTGGAGTGCACATTGACTGTGGGTAAGACGTTGTTCGATTTGGAGTGTGCATTGACTGCGGGTAATATGGTGTTAGATTTGGATTGCGCATAGACTGCAGGTAATACGGTGTTAGATTTGGAGTGCTCATTGACTGTGGGCAATACGGCGTTAGATTTGGAGTGCGCATTGACTGAGGGTAAAAAAGTGTTAGATTTGTATTGCGCATTGACTGTGGGTAATACGGTATTACATTTGGAGTTCTCATTGACTGCGTGTAATACGGTGCTACATTTGGAGTGCTCATAGACTGCAGGTAATACGGCTGTGAAATTGGAGTGCACATTGACTGTGGGTAATACGGCGTTTCATTTGGAGTGCACATTGACTATGTGTAATACGGTGTTAGATTTGGAGTGCGCATTGAGAGCGGGTAACACCGTGTTAGATTTTGAGTGCACATTGACTGTGGGTAATACGGTGTTAGATTTGGTGTGCGCATTGACTGCAGGTAATACGGTGTTAGATTTGGAGTGCGCATTGACTGTGGGTAACATGGTGTAAGATTTGGAGTGCACGTTGACTGTGGGTAATACGGTGTTTGATTTGGAGTGCGCATGGACTGCAGGTAATACGGTGTTCGATATGGGTTGTACATTGACTGTGGGCAATACGGATGTGGAATTTCAGTGCGCATTGACTGTTGGTAATACGGTGTTAGATTTGGAGTGCGCATTGTCTGTGGGTAATATGGTGTTATATATGGAGTGCGCATTGACTGTGGGCAATACGGCCATGGATATTGAGTTCACATTGACAGTCGGTAACAAGGCCGTGGATATGGACTGCGCATTGACTATGTGAAATACGGTGTTACATTTGTAGTAAGCATTGACTGTGGGTAATACGGTGTTAGATTTGGAGTGCGCATTGACCGTGGGTAATACGGTGTTCGATTTGTATTGCGCATTGACTGTGGGTAATACAGGGTTAGATTTATAGTGCGCATTGACTGCGTGTAATACGGTGCTAGACTTGGAGTGGGCATTGAGAGCGGGTTATACCGTGATAGATTTGGAGTGCGCATTGACTGTGGGTAATACGGTGTTAGATTTGGTGTGCACATTGACTGCAGGTAATACGGTGTTAGATTTGGAGTGCGCATTGAATGTGGGTAACATGGTGTAAGATTTGGAGTGCGCATTGACCGTGGGTAAGACGTTGTTCGATTTGGAGTGCACATTGACTGTGGGTAAGACGTTGTTCGATTTGGAGTGCACATTGACTGTGGGTAAGACGTTGTTCGATTTGGAGTGTGCATTGACTGCGGGTAATATGGTGTTAGATTTGGATTGCGCATAGACTGCAGGTAATACGGTGTTAGATTTGGAGTGCTCATTGACTGTGGGCAATACGGCGTTAGATTTGGAGTGCGCATTGACTGAGGGTAAAAAAGTGTTAGATTTGTATTGCGCATTGACTGTGGGTAATACGGTATTACATTTGGAGTTCTCATTGACTGCGTGTAATACGGTGCTACATTTGGAGTGCTCATAGACTGCAGGTAATACGGCTGTGAAATTGGAGTGCACATTGACTGTGGGT
Source organism: Hypanus sabinus (assembly GCF_030144855.1). Lineage (NCBI taxonomy): Eukaryota > Metazoa > Chordata > Chondrichthyes > Myliobatiformes > Dasyatidae > Hypanus > Hypanus sabinus. Next base: position 44,912,587 of record NC_082739.1, read on the forward strand.
AATACGGCGTTTCATTTGGAGTGCACATTGACTGTGTGTAATACGGTGTTAGATTTGGAGTGCGCACTGAGCGCGGGTAATACCGTGTTAGATTTGGAGTGCACATTGACTGTGGGTAATACGGTGTTAGATTTGGTGTGCGCATTGACTGCAGGTAATACGGTGTTAGATTTGGAGTGCGCATTGACTGTGGGTAACATGGTGTAAGATTTGGAGTGCACATTGACTGTGGGCAATACGGACATGGATTTTGAGTTCGCATTGACTGTCGGTAATAAGGCCGTGGATATGGACGGCGCATTGACTGTGGGTAATACGGTGTTAGATTTGGAGTGCGCATTAACTGTGGGCAATACGGCGTTAGATTTGGAGTGCGCATTGACTGAGGGGAAAAAAAGTGTTAGATTGGTATTGCGCATTGACTGTGGGTAATACAGTGTTAGATTTGGAGTGCGCAGAGACTGCGGGTGATATGGTGTTAGATTTGGAGTGTGCATTGACTGTGTGTAATACGGTGTTAGATTTGGAGTGTGCATTGAGAGCGGGTAATACCGTGTTAGATTTGGAGTGCACATTGACTGTGGGTAATACGGTGTTAGATTTGGTGTGCACATTGACTGCAGGTAATACGGTGTTAGATTTGGAGTGCGCATTGTCTGTGGGTAATATGGTGTTATATATGGAGTGCGCATTGACTGTGGGCAATACGGCCATGGATATTGAGTTCACATTGACAGTCGGTAACAAGGCCGTGGATATGGACTGCGCATTGACTATGGGAAATACGGTGTTACATTTGTAGTAAGCATTGACTGTGGGTAATACGGTGTTAGATTTGGAGTGCGCATTGACCGTGGGTAATACGGTGTTCGATTTGTATTGCGCATTGACTGTGGGTAATACAGGGTTAGATTTATAGTGCGCATTGACTGCGTGTAATACGGTGCTAGACTTGGAGTGGGCATTGAGAGCGGGTTATACCGTGATAGATTTGGAGTGCGCATTGACTGTGGGTAATACGGTGTTAGATTTGGTGTGCACATTGACTGCAGGTAATACGGTGTTAGATTTGAAGTGCGCATTGAATGTGGGTAACATGGTGTAAGATTTGGAGTGCGCATTGACCGTGGGTAAGACGTTGTTCGATTTGGAGTGCACATTGACTGTGGGTAAGACGTTGTTCGATTTGGAGTGCACATTGACTGTGGGTAAGACGTTCGATTTGGAGTGTGCATTGACTGCGGGTAATATGGTGTTAGATTTGGATTGCGCATAGACTGCAGGTAATACGGTGTTAGATTTGGAGTGCTCATTGACTGTGGGCAATACGGCGTTAGATTTGGAGTGCGCATTGACTGAGGGTAAAAAAGTGTTAGATTTGTATTGCGCATTGACTGTGGGTAATACGGTATTACATTTGGAGTTCTCATTGACTGCGTGTAATACGGTGCTACATTTGGAGTGCTCATAGACTGCAGGTAATACGGCTGTGAAATTGGAGTGCACATTGACTGTGGGTAATACGGCGTTTCATTTGGAGTGCACATTGACTGTGTGTAATACGGTGTTAGATTTGGAGTGCGCACTGAGCGCGGGTAATACCGTGTTAGATTTGGAGTGCACATTGACTGTGGGTAATACGGTGTTAGATTTGGTGTGCGCATTGACTGCAGGTAATACGGTGTTAGATTTGGAGTGCGCATTGACTGTGGGTAACATGGTGTAAGATTTGGAGTGCACATTGACTGTGGGCAATACGGACATGGATTTTGAGTTCGCATTGACTGTCGGTAATAAGGCCGTGGATATGGACGGCGCATTGACTGTGGGTAATACGGTGTTAGATTTGGAGTGCGCATTAACTGTGGGCAATACGGCGTTAGATTTGGAGTGCGCATTGACTGAGGGGAAAAAAAGTGTTAGATTGGTATTGCGCATTGACTGTGGGTAATACAGTGTTAGATTTGGAGTGCGCAGAGACTGCGGGTGATATGGTGTTAGATTTGGAGTGTGCATTGACTGTGTGTAATACGGTGTTAGATTTGGAGTGTGCATTGAGAGCGGGTAATACCGTGTTAGATTTGGAGTGCACATTGACTGTGGGTAATACGGTGTTAGATTTGGTGTGCGCATTGACAGCAGGGAATACGGTGCTAGTCTTGGAGTGCGCATTGAGAGCAGGTAATACCGTGTTAGATTTGGAGTGCACATTGGCTGTGGGTAATACGGTGTTAGATTTGGAGTGTGCATTGATTGTGTGTAATACGGTGTTAGGTTTGGAGTGCGCATTGAGAGCGGGTAATACCGTGTTCGATTTGGAGGGCACATTCACTGTGGGTAATACGGTGTTAGATTTGGAGTGCACATTGACTGTGGGTAATACGGTGTTAGATTTGGAGTGCACATTGACTGTGGGTAAGACGTTGTTAGATTTGGAGTCTGCATTGACTGCGTTTAATACGGTGTTAGATTTGGATTGCACATAGACTGCAGGTAATACGGTGTTAGATTTGGAGTGCACATTGACTGTGGGTAATACCGTGTTAGATTTGGTGTGCGCATTGACTGCAGGTAATACAGTGTTAGATTTGGAGTGCGCATTGACTGTAGGTAACATGGTGTAAGATTTGGAGTGCACATTGACTGTGGGTAATACGGTGTTTGTTTTGGAGTGCGCATGGACTGCTGGTAATACGGTGTTAGATATGGGTTGTGCATTGACTGTGGGCAATACGGATATGGAATTTCAGTGCGCGTTGACTGTGGGTAATACGGTGTTACATTTGGAGTGAGCATTGTCTGCGGGAAATACAGTGTTAGATTTGGAGTGCGCCTTGACTGCGGGTAATACAGTGTTAGATTTGGAGTGCGCATTGACTGTTGGTAATACGGTGTTAGATTTGGAGTGCGCATTGTCTGTGGGTAATATGGTGTTATATATGGAGTGCGCATTGACTGTGGGCAATACGGCCATGGATATTGAGTTCACATTGACAGTCGGTAACAAGGCCGTGGATATGGACTGCGCATTGACTATGGGAAATACGGTGTTACATTTGTAGTAAGCATTGACTGTGGGTAATACGGTGTTAGATTTGGAGTGCGCATTGACCGTGGGTAATACGGTGTTCGATTTGTATTGCGCATTGACTGTGGGTAATACAGGGTTAGATTTATAGTGCGCATTGACTGCGTGTAATACGGTGCTAGACTTGGAGTGGGCATTGAGAGCGGGTTATACCGTGATAGATTTGGAGTGCGCATTGACTGTGGGTAATTCGGTGTTAGATTTGGTGTGCACATTGACTGCAGGTAATACGGTGTTAGATTTGGAGTGCGCATTGAATGTGGGTAACATGGTGTAAGATTTGGAGTGCGCATTGACCGTGGGTAAGACGTTGTTCGATTTGGAGTGCACATTGACTGTGGGTAAGACGTTGTTCGATTTGGAGTGCACATTGACTGTGGGTAAGACGTTGTTCGATTTGGAGTGTGCATTGACTGCGGGTAATATGGTGTTAGATTTGGATTGCGCATAGACTGCAGGTAATACGGTGTTAGATTTGGAGTGCTCATTGACTGTGGGCAATACGGCGTTAGATTTGGAGTGCGCATTGACTGAGGGTAAAAAAGTGTTAGATTTGTATTGCGCATTGACTGTGGGTAATACGGTATTACATTTGGAGTTCTCATTGACTGCGTGTAATACGGTGCTACATTTGGAGTGCTCATAGACTGCAGGTAATACGGCTGTGAAATTGGAGTGCACATTGACTGTGGGTAATACGGCGTTTCATTTGGAGTGCACATTGACTATGTGTAATACGGTGTTAGATTTGGAGTGCGCATTGAGAGTGGGTAACACCGTGTTAGATTTTGAGTGCACATTGACTGTGGGTAATACGGTGTTAGATTTGGTGTGCGCATTGACTGCAGGTAATACGGTGTTAGATTTGGAGTGCGCATTGACTGTGGGTAACATGGTGTAAGATTTGGAGTGCACGTTGACTGTGGGTAATACGGTGTTTGATTTGGAGTGCGCATGGACTGCAGGTAATACGGTGTTCGATATGGGTTGTACATTGACTGTGGGCAATACGGATGTGGAATTTCAGTGCGCATTGACTGTTGGTAATACGGTGTTAGATTTGGAGTGCGCATTGTCTGTGGGTAATATGGTGTTATATATGGAGTGCGCATTGACTGTGGGCAATACGGCCATGGATATTGAGTTCACATTGACAGTCGGTAACAAGGCCGTGGATATGGACTGCGCATTGACTATGGGAAATACGGTGTTACATTTGTAGTAAGCATTGACTGTGGGTAATACGGTGTTAGATTTGGAGTGCGCATTGACCGTGGGTAATACGGTGTTCGATTTGTATTGCGCATTGACTGTGGGTAATACAGGGTTAGATTTATAGTGCGCATTGACTGCGTGTAATACGGTGCTAGACTTGGAGTGGGCATTGAGAGCGGGTTATACCGTGATAGATTTGGAGTGCGCATTGACTGTGGGTAATACGGTGTTAGATTTGGTGTGCACATTGACTGCAGGTAATACGGTGTTAGATTTGGAGTGCGCATTGAATGTGGGTAACATGGTGTAAGATTTGGAGTGCGCATTGACCGTGGGTAAGACGTTGTTCGATTTGGAGTGCACATTGACTGTGGGTAAGACGTTGTTCGATTTGGAGTGCACATTGACTGTGGGTAAGACGTTGTTCGATTTGGAGTGTGCATTGACTGCGGGTAATATGGTGTTAGATTTGGATTGCGCATAGACTGCAGGTAATACGGTGTTAGATTTGGAGTGCTCATTGACTGTGGGCAATACGGCGTTAGATTTGGAGTGCGCATTGACTGAGGGTAAAAAAGTGTTAGATTTGTATTGCGCATTGACTGTGGGTAATACGGTATTACATTTGGAGTTCTCATTGACTGCGTGTAATACGGTGCTACATTTGGAGTGCTCATAGACTGCAGGTAATACGGCTGTGAAATTGGAGTGCACATTGACTGTGGGTAATACGGCGTTTAATTTGGAGTGCACATTGACTGTGTGTAATACGGTGTTAGATTTGGAGTGCACATTGACTGTGGGTAATACGGTGTTAGATTTGGAGTGCACATTGACTGTGGGTAAGACGTTGTTAGATTTGGAGTCTGCATTGACTGCGTTTAATACGGTGTTAGATTTGGATTGCACATAGACTGCAGGTAATACGGTGTTAGATTTGGAGTGCACATTGACTGTGGGTAATACCGTGTTAGATTTGGTGTGCGCATTGACTGCAGGTAATACAGTGTTAGATTTGGAGTGCGCATTGACTGTAGGTAACATGGTGTAAGATTTGGAGTGCACATTGACTGTGGGTAATACGGTGTTTGATTTGGAGTGCGCATGGACTGCTGGTAATACGGTGTTAGATATGGGTTGTGCATTGACTGTGGGCAATACGGATATGGAATTTCAGTGCGCGTTGACTGTGGGTAATACGGTGTTACATTTGGAGTGAGCATTGTCTGCGGGAAATACAGTGTTAGATTTGGAGTGCGCCTTGACTGCGGGTAATACAGTGTTAGATTTGGAGTGCGCATTGACTGTTGGTAATACGGAGTTAGATTTGGAGGGAGCATTGACTGTGGGTAATATGGTGTTATATATGGAGTGCGCACTGACTGTGGGCAATACGGCCGGGGATATTGAGTTCGCATTGACAGTCGGTAACAAGGCCGTGGATGTGGACTGCGCATTGACTGTGGGTAATACGATGTTAGATTTGGAGTGCGCAGATTCTGCGGGTAATGCGGTGTTAGATTTGGAGTGCACATTGACTGTGGGTAATACGGTGTTAGATTTGGAGTGCACATTGACTGTGGCTAAGACGTTGTTAGATTTGGAGTCTGCATTGACTGCGGTTAATACGGTGTTAGATTTGGAGTGCGCATTGACTGTGGGCAATACGGCGTTAGATTTGGAGTACGCATTGACTGAGGGTAAAAAAGTGTTAGATTTGTATTGCGCATTGACTGTGGGTAATACGGTGTTAGATTTGGAGTGCACATTGACTGTGGCTAAGACGTTGTTAGATTTGGAGTCTGCATTGACTGCGGTTAATACGGTGTTAGATTTGGAGTGCGCATTGACTGTGGGCAATACGGCGTTAGATTTGGAGTACGCATTGACTGAGGGTAAAAAAGTGTTAGATTTGTATTGCGCATTGACTGTGGGTAATACAGTGTTAGATTTGGGATGCGCATTGACTGCGGGTAATACGGTGTTAGATTTGGAGTGCGCATAGACTGCAGGTAATACGGTGTTAGATTTGGAGTGCGCATTGACTGTGGGTAATACGGTGTTACATTTGGAGTCAGCATTGACTGCGGGTAATACGGTGTTAGATTTGGAGTGCACATTGACTGTGGGCAATACGGCGTTAGATTTGGACGGCGCATTGACTGAGGGTAAAAAAGTGTTAGATTTGTATTGCGCATTGACTGTGGGTAATACAGTGTTAGATTTGGGATGCGTATTGACAGTGGGTAATACGGTGTTAGATTTTTAGTGCGCATTGACTGCGTGTAATACTGTGCTAGACTTGGAGTGCTCATTGACTGTGGGTAATACGGTGTTAGATTTGGAGTGCGCATTGACTGTAGGTAACATGGTGTAAGATTTGGAGTGCACATTGACTGTGGGTAATACGGTGTTTGATTTGGAGTGCGCATGGACTGCTGGTAAAAAAGTGTTAGATTTGTATTGCGCATTGACTGTGGGTAATACAGTGTTAGATTTGGGATGCGTATTGACAGTGGGTAATACGGTGTTAGATTTGTAGTGCGCATTGACTGCGTGTAATACTGTGCTAGACTTGGAGTGCTCATTGACTGTGGGTAATACGGTATTAGATTTGGAGTGCGCATTGACTGTGGGCAATACGGCCGTGGATTTGGAGTGTGCATTGACTGTGGGCAATACGGCCGTGGATTTTGAGTTCTCATTGACTGTCGGTAATAAGGCCGTGGATATTGACTGCGCATTGACTGTGGGTAATACGGTGTTACATTTGGAGTCAGCATTATCTGCGGGTAATACGGTGTTAGATTTGGAGTGCGCATTGACCGTGGGTAATACAGTGTTTCATTTGGATTGCGCATTGACTGTGGGCAAAACGGCTGTGAAATTGGAGTGCGCATTGACTGTGGGTAATACAGTGTTTCATTTGGATTGCGCATTGACTGTGGGCAATAGGGCGTGAGATTTGGGGTGCGCATTGACTGAGGGTAATACGGTGTAAGATTTGGAGTGTGCATTGACTGTGGGTAATACGGTGTTTGATTTGGAGTGCGCATGGACTGCTGGTAATACGGTGTTAGATATGGGTTGTGCATTGACTGTGGGCAATACGGATGTAGAATTTCAGTGCGCGTTGACTGTGGGTATTACGGTGTTACATTTGGAGTGAGCATTGACTGCGGGTAGTACAGTGTTAGATTTGGAGTGCGTATTGACTGCGGGCAATACGGTGTTGGATTTGGATTGCGCATTGACTGTGGGCAATACGGCGTGAGATTTGGAGTGCGCATTGACTGCGGGTAATACGGTGTAAGATTTGGAGTGTGCATTGACTCTGGGGAATATGGTGTTAGATTTGGAGTGCACATTGACTGTGGGCAATACGGCGTAAGATTTGGACTGCGCATTGACTGAGGGTAAAAAAGTGTTAGATTTGTATTGCGCATTGTCTGTGGGTAATACGGTGTTTGATTTGGAGTGCGCATGGACTGCTGGTAATACGGTGTTAGATATGGGTTGTGCATTGACTGTGGGCAATACGGATGTAGAATTTCAGTGCGCGTTGACTGTGGGTATTACGGTGTTACATTTGGAGTGAGCATTGACTGCGGGTAGTACAGTGTTAGATTTGGAGTGCATATTGACTGCGGGCAATACGGTGTTGGATTTGGATTGCGCATTGACTGTGGGCAATACGGCGTGAGATTTGGAGTGCGCATTGACTGCGGGTAATACGGTGTAAGATTTGGAGTGTGCATTGACTCTGGGGAATATGGTGTTAGATTTGGAGTGCACATTGACTGTGGGCAATACGGCGTAAGATTTGGACTGCGCATTGACTGAGGGTAAAAAAGTGTTAGATTTGTATTGCGCATTGTCTGTGGGTAATACAGTGTTAGATTTGTAGTGCGCATTGACTGCATGTAATACTGTGCTAGACTTGGAGTGCTCCTTGACTGTGGGTAATACGGTTTTAGATTTGGTGTGCGCATTGACAGCAGGTAATACGGTGTTAGATTTGGAGTGCACATTGACTGTGGGTTATATGGTGTACGATTTGGAGTGCACATTGACTGATGGTAATACGGTGTTTGATTTGGAGTGCGCATGGACGGCAGGTGATACTGTGTTAGATATGCGTTGTGCATTGACTGTGGGCAATACAGATGTGGAATTTCAGTGCGCATTGACTGTGGGCAATACGGCCGTGGATATTGAGTACACATTGACTGTCGGTAAGAAGGCCGTGGATATGGACTGCGCATTGACTGTGGGTAGTACAGTGTTAGATTTGTAGTGCGCATTGACTGCGTGTAATACTGTGCTAGACTTGGAGTGCTCATTGACTGTGGGTAATACGGTGTTAGATTTGTAGTGCGCATTGACTGTGGGCAATACGGCCGTGGATTTGGAGTGTGCATTGACTGTGGGCAATACGGCCGTGGATTTTGAGTTTGCATTGATTGTCGGTAATAAGGACGTGGATATTGACTGCGCATTGACTGTGGGTAATACAGTGTTACATTTGGAGTCAGCATTGTCTGCAGGTAATACGGTGTCAGATTTGGAGTGCGCATTGACTGTGTGTAATACGGTTTTAGATTTGGAGTGCGCATTGAGATCTGCTAATACCGTGTTAGATTTGGAGTGCACATTGACTGTGGGTAATACGGTTTTAGATTTGGTGTGCGCATTGACAGCAGGTAATACGGTGTTAGATTTGGAGTGCACATTGACTGTGGGTTATATGGTGTACGATTTGGAGTGCACATTGACTGATGGTAATACGGTGTTTGATTTGGAGTGCGCATGGACGGCAGGTGATACTGTGTTAGATATGCGTTGTGCATTGACTGTGGGCAATACAGATGTGGAATTTCAGTGCGCATTGAATGTGGGTAATACGGTGTTAGATTTAGAGTGCACACTGAGAGCGGGTAATACCGTGTTAGATTTGGAGTGCACATTGACTGTGGGTAATACGGTGTTAGATTTGGTGTGCGCATTGACTGCAGGTAATACGGTGTTAGATTTGGAGTGCGCATTTACTGTGGGTAACATGGTGTAAGATTTGGAGTGCACATTGACTGTGGGTAATATGGTGTTTGATTTGGAGTGCGCATGGACTGTTGGTAATACGGTGTTAGATATGGGTTGTGCATTGACTTTGGGCAATACGGATGTGGAATTTCAGTGCGCGTTGACTATGGGTAATACGGTGTTACATTTGGAGTGAGCATTGTCTGCGGGTAATACAGTGTTAGATTTGGAGTGCGTATTGACTGCGGGTAATACGGTGTTAGATTTGGAGTGCATATTGACTGCGGGCAATACGGTGTTGGATTTGGATTGCGCATTGACTGTGGGCAATACGGCGTGAGATTTGGAGTGCGCATTGACTGCGGGTAATACGGTGTAAGATTTGGAGTGTGCATTGACTCTGGGGAATATGGTGTTAGATTTGGAGTGCACATTGACTGTGGGCAATACGGCGTAAGATTTGGACTGCGCATTGACTGAGGGTAAAAAAGTGTTAGATTTGTATTGCGCATTGTCTGTGGGTAATACAGTGTTAGATTTGTAGTGCGCATTGACTGCATGTAATACTGTGCTAGACTTGGAGTGCTCCTTGACTGTGGGTAATACGGTGTTAGATTTGGAGTGCGCATTGACTGTGGGCAATACGGCCGTGGATTTGGAGTGTGCATTGACTGTGCGCAATACGGCCGTGGATTTTGAGTTCGCATTGATTGTCGGTAATAAGGACATGGATATTGACTGCGCATTGACTGTGGGTAATACGGTGTTACATTTGGAGTCAGCATTGTCTGCAGGTAATACGGTGTTAGATTTGGAGTGCGCATTGTGTGTAATATGGTTTTAGATTTGGAGTGCGCATTGAGATCTGCTAATACCGTGTTAGATTTGGAGTGCACATTGACTGTGGGTAATACGGTTTTAGATTTGGTGTGCGCATTGACAGCAGGTAATACGGTGTTAGATTTGGAGTGCACATTGACTGTGGGTTATATGGTGTACGATTTGGAGTGCACATTGACTGATGGTAATACGGTGTTTGATTTGGAGTGCGCATGGACGGCAGGTGATACTGTGTTAGATATGCGTTGTGCATTGACTGTGGGCAATACAGATGTGGAATTTCAGTGCGCATTGACTGTGGGCAATACGGCCGTGGATATTGAGTACACATTGACTGTCGGTAAGAAGGCCGTGGATATGGACTGCGCATTGACTGTGGGTAGTACAGTGTTAGATTTGTAGTGCGCATTGACTGCGTGTAATACTGTGCTAGACTTGGAGTGCTCATTGACTGTGGGTAATACGGTGTTAGATTTGTAGTGCGCATTGACTGTGGGCAATACGGCCGTGGATTTGGAGTGTGCATTGACTGTGGGCAATACGGCCGTGGATTTTGAGTTTGCATTGATTGTCGGTAATAAGGACGTGGATATTGACTGCGCATTGACTGTGGGTAATACGGTGTTACATTTGGAGTCAGCATTGTCTGCAGGTAATACGGTGTCAGATTTGGAGTGCGCATTGACTGTGTGTAATACGGTTTTAGATTTGGAGTGCGCATTGAGATCTGCTAATACCGTGTTAGATTTGGAGTGCACATTGACTGTGGGTAATACGGTTTTAGATTTGGTGTGCGCATTGACAGCAGGTAATACGGTGTTAGATTTGGAGTGCACATTGACTGTGGGTTATATGGTGTACGATTTGGAGTGCACATTGACTGATGGTAATACGGTGTTTGATTTGGAGTGCGCATGGACGGCAGGTGATACTGTGTTAGATATGCGTTGTGCATTGACTGTGGGCAATACAGATGTGGAATTTCAGTGCGCATTGAATGTGGGTAATACGGTGTTAGATTTAGAGTGCACACTGAGAGCGGGTAATACCGTGTTAGATTTGGAGTGCACATTGACTGTGGGTAATACGGTGTTAGATTTGGTGTGCGCATTGACTGCAGGTAATACGGTGTTAGATTTGGAGTGCGCATTTACTGTGGGTAACATGGTGTAAGATTTGGAGTGCACATTGACTGTGGGTAATATGGTGTTTGATTTGGAGTGCGCATGGACTGTTGGTAATACGGTGTTAGATATGGGTTGTGCATTGACTTTGGGCAATACGGATGTGGAATTTCAGTGCGCGTTGACTATGGGTAATACGGTGTTACATTTGGAGTGAGCATTGTCTGCGGGTAATACAGTGTTAGATTTGGAGTGCGTATTGACTGCGGGTAATACGGTGTTAGATTTGGAGTGCGCATTGACTGTGGGCAATACGGTGTCAGATTTGAAGTGCGCATTGACTGCCGGTAATACGGTGTTAGATTCGTAGTGCGCATTGACTGCAGGTAATACGGTGTTAGATTCGTAGTGCGCATTGACTGCAGGTAATACGGTGTTAGATTTGTAGTGCGCATTGACTGCGTGTAATACTGTGCTAGACTTGGAGTGCTCATTGACTGTGGGCAATACGGCCGTGGATTTGGAGTGTGCATTGACTGTGGGCAATACGGCCGTGGATTTTGAGTTCGCATTGATTGTCGGTAATAAGGACGTGGATATTGACTGCGCATTGACTGTGGGTAATACGGTGTTACATTTGGAGTCAGCATTGTCTGCAGGTAATATGGTGTTAGATTTGGAGTGCGCATTGACTGTGTGTAATACGGTTTTAGATTTGGAGTGCGCATTGAGATCTGCTAATACCGTGTTGGATTTGGAGTGCACATTGACTGTGGGTAATATGGTTTTAGATCTGGTGTGCGCATTGACTGCCGGTAATACGGTGTTAGATTGGAGTGCGCATTGACTGTGGGTTATATGGTGTACGATTGTGAGTGCACATTGACTGATGGTAATACGGTGTTTGATTTGGAGTGCGCATGGACGGCAGGTGATACTGTGTTAGATATGCGTTGTGCATTGACTGTGGGCAATACAGATGTGGAATTTCAGTGCGCATTGACTGTTGGTAACACGGTGTTAGATTTGGAGGGCGCATCGACTGTGGGCAATACGGCCGTGGATATTGAGTACACATTGACTGTCGGTAAGAAGGCCGTGGATATGGACTGCGCATTGACTGTGGGTAATACGGTGTTACTTTTGGAGTGAGCATTGACTGCGGGTAATACGGTGTTAGATTTGGAATGCGCATTGACCGTGGGTAATACAGTGTTAGATTTGGAGTGCGCTTGACTGCGGGTAATACGGTGTTAGATTTGGAGTGCGCATTGACTGTTGGTAATACGGTGTTAGATTTGGAGGGAGCATTGACTGTGGGTAATATGGTGTTATATATGGAGTGCGCACTGATTCTGGGCAATACGGCCGTGGATATTGAGTTCGCATTGACTGTCGGTAACAAGGCCGTGGATATGGACTGCGCATTGACTGTGGGTAATACGGTTTTAGGCTTGGATTGCGCATTGACTGTGGGCAATACGGCATGAGATTTGGAGTGCGCATTGACTCCAGGTAATACGGTGTAAGATTTGGAGTGTGCATTGACTCTGGGGAATATGGTGTTAGATTTGGAGTCCACATTGACTGTGGGTAAGACGTTGTTAGATTTGGAGTGTGCATTGACTGCGGGTAATACGGTGTTGGATTGGCATAGACTGCAGGTAATACGGTGTTAGATTTGGTGTGTTCATTGACTGTGTGTAATACAGTGTTAGATTTGGAGTGCGCATTGAGAGCGGGTAATACGGTGTTAGATTTGGAGTGCGCATTGACTGTGAGTAACATGGTGTAAGATTTGGAGTGCCCATTGACTGTGGGTAATACGGTGTTTGATTTGGAATGCGCATGGAATGCAGGTAATATGGTGTTAGATATGGGTTGTGCATTCACTATGGGCAATATGGATGTGGAATTTCAGTGCACATTGACTGCTGGTAATACGGTGTTAGATTTGGAGGGCGCATTGACTGTGGGTAATATGGTATTATATATGTAGTGCGCATTCGCTGTGGGCAGTACGGCCATGGATATTGTGTTCGCATTGACTGTCGGTAACAAGGCCGTGGATATGGACTGCGCATTGACTGTGGGTAATACGGTGTTAGATTTGGAGTGCGCAGATTCTGCGGGTAATGCGGTGTTAGATTTGGAGTGCACATTGACTGTGGGTAATACGGTGTTAGATTTGGAGTGCACATTGACTGTGGGTAAGACGTTGTTAGATTTGGAGTCTGCATTGACTGCGGTTAATACGGTGTTAGATTTGGATTGCGCATAGACTGCAGGTAATACGGTGTTAGATTTGGAGTGCGCATTGACTGTGGGCAATACGGCGTTAGATTTGGAGTGCGCATTGACTGAGGGTAAAAAAGTGTTAGATTTGTATTGTGCATTGACTGTGGGTAATACAGTGTTAGATTTGGGATGCGCATTGACTGCGGGTAATACGGTGTTAGATTTGGAGTGCGCATAGACTGCAGGTAATACGGTGTTGGATTGGCATAGACTGCAGGTAATACGGTGTTAGATTTGGTGTGTTCATTGACTGTGTGTAATACAGTGTTAGATTTGGAGTGCGCATTGAGAGCGGGTAATACGGTGTTAGATTTGGAGTGCGCATTGACTGTGAGTAACATGGTGTAAGATTTGGAGTGCCCATTGACTGTGGGTAATACGGTGTTTGATTTGGAATGCGCATGGACTGCAGGTAATATGGTGTTAGATATGGGTTGTGCATTCACTATGGGCAATATGGATGTGGAATTTCAGTGCACATTGACTGCTGGTAATACGGTGTTAGATTTGGAGGGCGCATTGACTGTGGGTAATATGGTATTATATATGTAGTGCGCATTCGCTGTGGGCAGTACGGCCGTGGATATTGTGTTCGCATTGACTGTCGGTAACAAGGCCGTGGATATGGACTGCGCATTGACTGTGGGTAATACGGTGTTAGATTTGGAGTGCGCAGATTCTGCGGGTAATGCGGTGTTAGATTTGGAGTGCACATTGACTGTGGGTAATACGGTGTTAGATTTGGAGTGCACATTGACTGTGGGTAAGACGTTGTTAGATTTGGAGTCTGCATTGACTGCGGTTAATACGGTGTTAGATTTGGATTGCGCATAGACTGCAGGTAATACGGTGTTAGATTTGGAGTGCGCATTGACTGTGTGCAATACGGCGTTAGATTTGGAGTGCGCATTGACTGAGGGTAAAAAAGTGTTAGATTTGTATTGTGCATTGACTGTGGGTAATACAGTGTTAGATTTGGGATGCGCATTGACTGCGGGTAATACGGTGTTAGATTTGGAGTGCGCATAGACTGCAGGTAATACGGTGTTAGATTTGGAGTGCACATTGACTGTGGGCAATACGGCCGTGGATTTGGAGTGTGCATTGACTGTGGGTAATACGGCGTTAGATTTGGAGTGTGCATTGACTGAGGGTAAAAAAGTGTTAGATTTGTATTGTGCATTGACTGTGGGTAATACAGTGTTAGATTTGGGATGCGCATTGACTGCGGGTAATACGGTGTTAGATTTGGAGTGCGCATAGACTGCAGGTAATACGGTGTGAGATTTGGAGTGCACATTGACTGTGGGCAATACGGCCGTGGATTTGGAGTGTGCATTGACTGTGGGTAATACGATGTTAGATTTGGAGTGCGCAGATTCTGCGGGTAATGCGGTGTTAGATTTGGAGTGCACATTGACTGTGGGTAATACGGTGTTAGATTTGGAGTGCACATTGACTGTGGCTAAGACGTTGTTAGATTTGGAGTCTGCATTGACTGCGGTTAATACGGTGTTAGATTTGGAGTGCACATTGACTGTGGGCAATACGGCGTTAGATTTGGACGGCGCATTGACTGAGGGTAAAAAAGTGTTAGATTTGTATTGCGCATTGACTGTGGGTAATACAGTGTTAGATTTGGGATGCGCATTGACTGCGGGTAATACGGTGTTAGATTTGGAGTGCGCATAGACTGCGTGTAATACTGTGCTAGACTTGGAGTGCTCATTGACTGTGGGCAATACGGCGTTAGATTTGGAGTGCGCATTGACTGAGGGTAAAAAAGTGTTAGATTTGTATTGTGCATTGACTGTGGGTAATACAGTGTTAGATTTGGGATGCGCATTGACTGCGGGTAATACGGTGTTAGATTTGGAGTGCGCATAGACTGCAGGTAATACGGTGTTAGATTTGGAGTGCACATTGACTGTGGGCAATACGGCCGTGGATTTGGAGTGTGCATTGACTGTGGGTAATACGATGTTAGATTTGGAGTGCGCAGATTCTGCGGGTAATGCGGTGTTAGATTTGGAGTGCACATTGACTGTGGCTAAGACGTTGTTAGATTTGGAGTCTGCATTGACTGCGGTTAATACGGTGTTAGATTTGGAGTGCGCATTGACTGTGGGCAATACGGCGTTAGATTTGGAGTACGCATTGACTGAGGGTAAAAAAGTGTTAGATTTGTATTGCGCATTGACTGTGGGTAATACAGTGTTAGATTTGGGATGCGCATTGACTGCGGGTAATACGGTGTTAGATTTGGAGTGCGCATAGACTGCAGGTAATACGGTGTTAGATTTGGAGTGCGCATTGACTGTGGGTAATACGGTGTTACTTTTGGAGTCAGCATTGACTGCGGGTAATACGGTGTTAGATTTGGAGTGCACATTGACTGTGGGCAATACGGCGTTAGATTTGGACGGCGCATTGACTGAGGGTAAAAAAGTGTTAGATTTGTATTGCGCATTGACTGTGGGTAATACAGTGTTAGATTTGGGATGCGCATTGACAGTGGGTAATACGGTGTTAGATTTGTAGTGTGCATTGACTGCGTGTAATACTGTGCTAGACTTGGAGTGCTCATTGACTGTGGGTAATACGGTGTTAGATTTGGAGTGCGCATTGACTGTGGGCAATACGGCCGTGGATTTGGAGTGTGCATTGACTGTGGGCAATACGGCCGTGGATTTTGAGTTCTCATTGACTGTCGGTAATAAGGCCGTGGATATTGACTGCGCATTGACTGTGGGTAATACGGTGTTTCATTTGGAGTCAGCATTATCTGCGGGTAATACGGTGTTAGATTTGGAGTGCGCATTGACCGTGGGTAATACAGTGTTTCATTTGGATTGCGCATTGACTGTGGGCAATAGGGCGTGAGATTTGGGGTGCGCATTGACTGAGGGTAATACGGTGTAAGATTTGGAGTGTGCATTGACTGTGGGTAATACGGTGTTTGATTTGGAGTGCGCATGGACTGCTGGTAATACGGTGTTAGATATGGGTTGTGCATTGACTGTGGGCAATACGGATGTAGAATTTCAGTGCGCGTTGACTGTGGGTATTACGGTGTTACATTTGGAGTGAGCATTGACTGCGGGTAGTACAGTGTTAGATTTGGAGTGCGTATTGACTGCGGGCAATACGGTGTTGGATTTGGATTGCGCATTGACTGTGGGCAATACGGCGTGAGATTTGGAGTGCGCATTGACTGCGGGTAATACGGTGTAAGATTTGGAGTGTGCATTGACTCTGGGGAATATGGTGTTAGATTTGGAGTGCACATTGACTGTGGGCAATACGGCGTAAGATTTGGACTGCGCATTGACTGAGGGTAAAAAAGTGTTAGATTTGTATTGCGCATTGTCTGTGGGTAATACAGTGTTAGATTTGTAGTGCGCATTGACTGCATGTAATACTGTGCTAGACTTGGAGTGCTCATTGACTGTGGGTAATACGGTGTTAGATTTGGAGTGCGCATTGACTGTGGGCAATACGGCCGTGGATTTGGAGTGTGCATTGACTGTGCCCAATACGGCCGTGGATTTTGAGTTCGCATTGATTGTCGGTAATAAGGACGTGGATATTGACTGCGCATTGACTGTGGGTAATACGGTGTTACATTTGGAGTCAGCATTGTCTGCAGGTAATACGGTGTTAGATTTGGAGTGCGCATTGTGTGTAATACGGTTTTAGATTTGGAGTGCGCATTGACTGTGGGTAATACGGTTTTAGATTTGGTGTGCGCATTGACTGTGGGCAATACGGCCGTGGATTTGGAGTGTGCATTGACTGTGCGCAATACGGCCGTGGATTTTGAGTTCGCATTGATTGTCGGTAATAAGGACGTGCATATTGACTGCGCATTGACTGTGGGTAATACGGTGTTACATTTGTAGTCAGCATTGTCTGCAGATAATACGGTGTTAGATTTGGAGTGCGCATTGTGTGTAATACGGTTTTAGATTTGGAGTGCACATTGACTGTGGGTAATACGGTGTTACATTTGGAGTCAGCATTGTCTGCAGGTAATACGGTTTTAGATTTGGTGTGCGCATTGAGATCTGCTAATACCGTGTTAGATTTGGAGCGCACATTGACTGTGGGTAATACGGTTTTAGATTTGCTGTGCGCATTGACTGCAGGTAATACGGTGTTAGATTTGGAGTGCGCATTGACTATGGGTTATATGGTGTACGATTTGGAGTGCACATTGACTGATGGTAATACGGTGTTTGATTTGGAGTGCGCATGGACGGCAGGTGATACTGTGT
Source organism: Hypanus sabinus (assembly GCF_030144855.1). Taxonomy (NCBI): domain Eukaryota; kingdom Metazoa; phylum Chordata; class Chondrichthyes; order Myliobatiformes; family Dasyatidae; genus Hypanus; species Hypanus sabinus. Next base: position 44,930,469 of record NC_082739.1, read on the forward strand.
TAGATATGGGTTGTGCATTGACTGTGGGCAATACAGATGTGGAATTTCAGTGCGCATTGACTGTTGGTAATACGGTGTTAGATTTGGAGGGCGCATTGACTGTGGGCAATACGGCCGTGGATATTGAGTACACATTGACTGTCGGTAAGAAGGCCGTGGATATGGACTGCGCATTGACTGTGTGTAATACGGTGTTACATTTGGAGTGAGCATTGACTGCGGGTAATACGATGTTAGATTTGGAATGCGCATTGACCGTGGGTAATACGGTGTTAGATTTGGAGTGCGCCTTGACTGCGGGTAATACAGTGTTAGATTTGGAGTGCGTATTGACTGCGGGTAATACGGTGTTAGATTTGGAGTGCGCATTGACTGTTGGTAATACGGTGTTAGATTTGGAGGGAGCATTGACTGTGGGTAATATGGTGTTATATATGGAGTGCGCACTGACTCTGGGCAATACGGCCGTGGATATTGAGTTCGCATTGACTGTCGGTAACAAGGCCGTGGATATGGACTGCGCATTGACTGTGGGTAATACGGTTTTAGGCTTGGATTGCGCAATGACTGCGGGTGATACGGCAGTGAAATTGGAGTGCACATTGACTGTGGGTAATACAGTGTTTCATTTGGATTGCGCGTTGACTGTGGGCAATACGGCGTGAGATTTGGAGTGCGCATTGACTCCAGGTAATACGGTGTAAGCTTTGGAGTGTGCATTGACTCTGGGGAATATGGTGTTAGATTTGGAGTGCAAATTGACTGTGGGCAACACGGCCGTGGATTTTGATTGCACAGAGACTGCGGGTAATACGGTGTTAGATTTGGAGTCCACATTGACTGTGGGTAAGACGTTGTTAGATTTGGAGTGTGCATTGACTGTGGGTAATACGGTGTTGGATTGGCATAGATTGCAGGTAATACGGTGTTAGATTTGGAGTGCGCATTGACTGTGGGCAATACAGCCGTGGATTTGGAGTGTGCATTGACTGTGGGCAATACGCCCGTGGATTTTGAGTTCACATTGACTGTCAGCAATAAGGCCGTGGATATTGACTGCGCATTGAATGTGGGTAATACGGTGTTAGATTTAGAGTGCACACTGAGAGCGGGTAATACCGTGTTAGATTTGGAGTGCACATTGACTGTGGGTAATACGGTGTTAGATTTGGTGTGCGCATTGACTGCAGGTAATACGGTGTTAGATTTGGAGTGCGCATTTACTGTGGGTAACATGGTGTAAGATTTGGAGTGCACATTGACTGTGGGTAATATGGTGTTTGATTTGGAGTGCGCATGGACTGTTGGTAATACGGTGTTAGATATGGGTTGTGCATTGACTTTGGGCAATACGGATGTGGAATTTCAGTGCGCGTTGACTATGGGTAATACGGTGTTACATTTGGAGTGAGCATTGTCTGCGGGTAATACAGTGTTAGATTTGGAGTGCGTATTGACTGCGGGTAATACGGTGTTAGATTTGGAGTGCGCATTGACTGTGGGCAATACGGTGTCAGATTTGAAGTGCGCATTGACTGTCGGTAATACAGTGTTAGATTTGGAGTGCGCATTGACTGTTGGTAATACGGTGTTAGATTTGGAGGGAGCATTGACTGTGGGTAATATGGTGTTATATATGGAGTGCGCACTGACTCTGGGCAATACGGCCGTGGATATTGAGTTCGCATTGACTGTCGGTAACAAGGCCGTGGATATGGACTGCGCATTGACTGTGGGTAATACGGTTTTAGGCTTGGATTGCGCAATGACTGTGGGCAATACGGCAGTGAAATTGGAGTGCACATTGACTGTGGGTAATACAGTGTTTCATTTGGATTGCGCATTGACTGTGGGCAATACGGCGTGAGATTTGGGGTGCGCATTGACTGAGGGTAATACGTTGTAAGATTTGGAGTGTGCATTGACTCTCGGGAATATGGTGTTAGATTTGGAGTGCAAATTGACTGTGGGCAACACGGCCATTGATTTTGAGTGCGCATAGACTGCGGGTAATACCGTGTTAGATTTGGAGTGCACATTGACTGTGGGTAATATGGTTTTAGATTTGGTGTGCGCATTGACTGCAGGTAATACAGTGTTAGATTTGGAGTGCGCATTGACTGTAGGTAATATGGTGTTATATATGGAGTTCGCATTGTCTGTGGGCAATACGGCCGTGGATTTTGAGTTCGCATTGACTGTCAGTAATAAGGCCGTGGATCTGGACTGCGCATTGACTGTGGGTAATACATTGTTACATTTGGAATGCACATTGACTGTGGGTAATACAATGTTAGATTTGGAGTGTGCATTGACTGTGAGTAATACGGTGTTAGATTTGGATTGCGCGTAGACTGCAGGTAATACGATGTTAGATTTGGAGTGCGCCTTGACTGTGGGTAATACGGCGTTAGATTTGGAGGGCGCATTGACTGTGGGTAAAAAAGTGTTAGATTTGGAGTGCGCATTGACTGCAGGTAATACGGTGTTAGATTTGGAGTGCGCATTGACTGTGGGTATCACGGTGTTGGATTTGGACTGTGCATTGATTTTGGGCAATATTGCCGTGGATTTGGTGTGCGCATTAACTGTGGACAATTCGACCATTAATTTGGAGTGCGCATTGACTGTGGGTAATACGGTGTTAGATTTGGAGTGCACATTGACTGCGGGTCATACGGTGTTAGATGTGGATTGTGCAATGACTGTGGGTAATACGGCTGTGAAATTGGAGTGCACATTGACTGTGGGTAATACGGTGTTCGATTTGGAGTGCGCATTGAGAGCGGGTAATACCGTGTTAGATTTGGAGTGCACATTGACTGTGTGTAATACGGTGTTAGATTTGGTGTGCGCATTGACTGCAGGTAATACGGTGTTAGATTTGGAGTGCGCATTGACTGTGGGTAACATGGTGTTTGATTTGGAGTGTGCATGGACTGCAGGTAATACTGTGTTAGATATGGGTTGCGCATTGACTCTGGGCAATACGGATGAGGAATTTCAGTGTGCATTGACTGTTGGTAATACGGTGTTTCATTTGGAGTGGTCATTGACTGTGGGCAATACGGCGTGAGATTTGGAGTGCGCATTGACTGCGGGTAATATGGTGTAAGATTTGGAGTGTGCATTGACTCTGGGGAATATGGTGTTAGATTTGGAGTGCAATTGACTGTGGGCAATACGGCCGTGGATTTTTAGTTCGCATTGACTGTCGGTAATAAGGCCGTGGATATTGACTGTGCATTGACTGTGGGTAATACAGTGTTACATTTGGAGTCAGCATTGACTGCGGGTAATACTGTGTTAGATTTGGAGTGCACATTGACTGTGGGCAATACGGCGTTAGGTTTGGACTGCGCATTGACTGAGGGTAAAAAAGTGTTAGATTTGTATTGCGCATTGACTGTGGGTAATACGGTGCTAGACTTGGAGTGCTCATTGACTGTGGGTAATACGGTGTTAGATTTGGAGGGCGCATTGACTGTGGGCAATACGGCCGTGGATATTGAGTACACATTGACTGTCGGTAAGAAGGCCGTGGATATGGACTGCGCATTGACTGTGGGTAATACGGTGTTACATTTGGAGTGAGCATTGACTGCGGGTAATACGGTGTTAGATTTGGAATGCGCATTGACCCTGGGTAATACGGTGTTAGATTTGGAGTGCGCCTTGACTGCGGGTAATACAGTGTTAGATTTGGAGTGCGTATTGACTGCGGGTAATACGGTGTTAGATTTGTATTGCGCATTGACTGTGGGTAATACGGTGCTAGACTTGGAGTGCTCATTGACTGTGGGTAATACGGTGTTAGATTTGGAGGGCGCATTGACTGTGGGCAATACGGCCGTGGATATTGAGTACACATTGACTGTCGGTAAGAAGGCCGTGGATATGGACTGCGCATTGACTGTGGGTAATACGGTGTTACATTTGGAGTGAGCATTGACTGCGGGTAATACGGTGTTAGATTTGGAATGCGCATTGACCCTGGGTAATACGGTGTTAGATTTGGAGTGCGCATAGACTGCAGGTAATACGGTGTTAGATTTGGAGTGCACATTGACTGTGGGCAATACGGCCGTGGATTTGGAGTGTGCATTGACTGTGGGTAATACGATGTTAGATTTGGAGTGCGCAGATTCTGCGGGTAATGCGGTGTTAGATTTGGAGTGCACATTGACTGTGGCTAAGACGTTGTTAGATTTGGAGTCTGCATTGACTGCGGTTAATACGGTGTTAGATTTGGAGTGCGCATTGACTGTGTGCAATACGGCGTTAGATTTGGAGTACGCATTGACTGAGGGTAAAAAAGTGTTAGATTTGTATTGCGCATTGACTGTGGGTAATACAGTGTTAGATTTGGGATGCGCATTGACTGCGGGTAATACGGTGTTAGATTTGGAGTGCGCATAGACTGCAGGTAATACGGTGTTAGATTTGGAGTGCGCATTGACTGTGGGTAATACGGTGTTACTTTTGGAGTCAGCATTGACTGCGGGTAATACGGTGTTAGATTTGGAGTGCACATTGACTGTGGGCAATACGGCGTTAGATTTGGACGGCGCATTGACTGAGGGTAAAAAAGTGTTAGATTTGTATTGCGCATTGACTGTGGGTAATACAGTGTTAGATTTGGGATGCGCATTGACAGTGGGTAATACGGTGTTAGATTTGTAGTGTGCATTGACTGCGTGTAATACTGTGCTAGACTTGGAGTGCTCATTGACTGTGGGTAATACGGTGTTAGATTTGGAGTGCGCATTGACTGTGGGCAATACGGCCGTGGATTTGGAGTGTGCATTGACTGTGGGCAATACGGCCGTGGATTTTGAGTTCTCATTGACTGTCGGTAATAAGGCCGTGGATATTGACTGCGCATTGACTGTGGGTAATACGGTGTTTCATTTGGAGTCAGCATTATCTGCGGGTAATACGGTGTTAGATTTGGAGTGCGCATTGACCGTGGGTAATACTGTGTTTCATTTGGATTGCGCATTGACTGTGGGCAAAACGGCTGTGAAATTGGAGTGCGCATTGACTGTGGGTAATACAGTGTTTCATTTGGATTGCGCATTGACTGTGGGCAATAGGGCGTGAGATTTGGGGTGCGCATTGACTGAGGGTAATACGGTGTAAGATTTGGAGTGTGCATTGACTGTGGGTAATACGGTGTTTGATTTGGAGTGCGCATGGACTGCTGGTAATACGGTGTTAGATATGGGTTGTGCATTGACTGTGGGCAATACGGATGTAGAATTTCAGTGCGCGTTGACTGTGGGTATTACGGTGTTACATTTGGAGTCAGCATTATCTGCGGGTAATACGGTGTTAGATTTGGAGTGCGCATTGACCGTGGGTAATACAGTGTTTCATTTGGATTGCGCATTGACTGTGGGCAAAACGGCTGTGAAATTGGAGTGCGCATTGACTGTGGGTAATACAGTGTTTCATTTGGATTGCGCATTGACTGTGGGCAATAGGGCGTGAGATTTGGGGTGCGCATTGACTGAGGGTAATACGGTGTAAGATTTGGAGTGTGCATTGACTGTGGGTAATACGGTGTTTGATTTGGAGTGCGCATGGACTGCTGGTAATACGGTGTTAGATATGGGTTGTGCATTGACTGTGGGCAATACGGATGTAGAATTTCAGTGCGCGTTGACTGTGGGTATTACGGTGTTACATTTGGAGTGAGCATTGACTGCGGGTAGTACAGTGTTAGATTTGGAGTGCGTATTGACTGCGGGCAATACGGTGTTGGATTTGGATTGCGCATTGACTGTGGGCAATACGGCGTGAGATTTGGAGTGCGCATTGACTGCGGGTAATACGGTGTAAGATTTGGAGTGTGCATTGACTCTGGGGAATATGGTGTTAGATTTGGAGTGCACATTGACTGTGGGCAATACGGCGTAAGATTTGGACTGCGCATTGACTGAGGGTAAAAAAGTGTTAGATTTGTATTGCGCATTGTCTGTGGGTAATACAGTGTTAGATTTGTAGTGCGCATTGACTGCATGTAATACTGTGCTAGACTTGGAGTGCTCATTGACTGTGGGTAATACGGTGTTAGATTTGGAGTGCGCATTGACTGTGGGCAATACGGCCGTGGATTTGGAGTGTGCATTGACTGTGCGCAATACGGCCGTGGATTTTGAGTTCGCATTGATTGTCGGTAATAAGGACGTGGATATTGACTGCGCATTGACTGTGGGTAATACGGTGTTACATTTGGAGTCAGCATTGTCTGCAGGTAATACGGTGTTAGATTTGGAGTGCGCATTGTGTGTAATACGGTTTTAGATTTGGAGTGCGCATTGACTGTGGGTAATACGGTTTTAGATTTGGTGTGCGCATTGACTGTGGGCAATACGGCCGTGGATTTGGAGTGTGCATTGACTGTGCGCAATACGGCCGTGGATTTTGAGTTCGCATTGATTGTCGGTAATAAGGACGTGCATATTGACTGCGCATTGACTGTGGGTAATACGGTGTTACATTTGTAGTCAGCATTGTCTGCAGATAATACGGTGTTAGATTTGGAGTGCGCATTGTGTGTAATACGGTTTTAGATTTGGAGTGCACATTGACTGTGGGTAATACGGTGTTACATTTGGAGTCAGCATTGTCTGCAGGTAATACGGTTTTAGATTTGGAGTGCGCATTGAGATCTGCTAATACCGTGTTAGATTTGGAGCGCACATTGACTGTGGGTAATACGGTTTTAGATTTGCTGTGCGCATTGACTGCAGGTAATACGGTGTTAGATTTGGAGTGCGCATTGACTATGGGTTATATGGTGTACGATTTGGAGTGCACATTGACTGATGGTAATACGGTGTTTGATTTGGAGTGCGCATGGACGGCAGGTGATACTGTGTTAGATATGGGTTGTGCATTGACTGTGGGCAATACAGATGTGGAATTTCAGTGCGCATTGACTGTTGGTAATACGGTGTTAGATTTGGAGGGCGCATTGACTGTGGGCAATACGGCCGTGGATATTGAGTACACATTGACTGTCGGTAAGAAGGCCGTGGATATGGACTGCGCATTGACTGTGTGTAATACGGTGTTACATTTGGAGTGAGCATTGACTGCGGGTAATACGGTGTTAGATTTGGAATGCGCATTGACCGTGGGTAATACGGTGTTAGATTTGGAGTGCACCTTGACTGCGGGTAATACAGTGTTAGATTTGGAGTGCGTATTGACTGCGGGTAATACGGTGTTAGATTTGGAGTGCGCATTGACTGTTGGTAATACGGTGTTAGATTTGGAGGGAGCATTGACTGTGGGTAATATGGTGTTATATATGGAGTGCGCACTGACTCTGGGCAATACGGCCGTGGATATTGAGTTCGCATTGACTGTCGGTAACAAGGCCGTGGATATGGACTGCGCATTGACTGTGGGTAATACGGTTTTAGGCTTGGATTGCGCAATGACTGCGGGTGATACGGCAGTGAAATTGGAGTGCACATTGACTGTGGGTAATACAGTGTTTCATTTGGATTGCGCGTTGACTGTGGGCAATACGGCGTGAGATTTGGAGTGCGCATTGACTCCAGGTAATACGGTGTAAGCTTTGGAGTGTGCATTGACTCTGGGGAATATGGTGTTAGATTTGGAGTGCAAATTGACTGTGGGCAACACGGCCGTGGATTTTGATTGCACAGAGACTGCGGGTAATACGGTGTTAGATTTGGAGTCCACATTGACTGTGGGTAAGACGTTGTTAGATTTGGAGTGTGCATTGACTGTGGGTAATACGGTGTTGGATTGGCATAGATTGCAGGTAATACGGTGTTAGATTTGGAGTGCGCATTGACTGTGGGCAATACAGCCGTGGATTTGGAGTGTGCATTGACTGTGGGCAATACGCCCGTGGATTTTGAGTTCACATTGACTGTCAGCAATAAGGCCGTGGATATTGACTGCGCATTGAATGTGGGTAATACGGTGTTAGATTTAGAGTGCACACTGAGAGCGGGTAATACCGTGTTAGATTTGGAGTGCACATTGACTGTGGGTAATACGGTGTTAGATTTGGTGTGCGCATTGACTGCAGGTAATACGGTGTTAGATTTGGAGTGCGCATTTACTGTGGGTAACATGGTGTAAGATTTGGAGTGCACATTGACTGTGGGTAATATGGTGTTTGATTTGGAGTGCGCATGGACTGTTGGTAATACGGTGTTAGATATGGGTTGTGCATTGACTTTGGGCAATACGGATGTGGAATTTCAGTGCGTGTTGACTATGGGTAATACGGTGTTACATTTGGAGTGAGCATTGTCTGCGGGTAATACAGTGTTAGATTTGGAGTGCGTATTGACTGCGGGTAATACGGTGTTAGATTTGGAGTGCGCATTGACTGTGGGCAATACGGTGTCAGATTTGAAGTGCGCATTGACTGCCGGTAATACAGTGTTAGATTTGGAGTGCGCATTGACTGTTGGTAATACGGTGTTAGATTTGGAGGGAGCATTGACTGTGGGTAATATGGTGTTATATATGGAGTGCGCACTGACTCTGGGCAATACGGCCGTGGATATTGAGTTCGCATTGACTGTCGGTAACAAGGCCGTGGATATGGACTGCGCATTGACTGTGGGTAATACGGTTTTAGGCTTGGATTGCGCAATGACTGTGGGCAATACGGCAGTGAAATTGGAGTGCACATTGACTGTGGGTAATACAGTGTTTCATTTGGATTGCGCATTGACTGTGGGCAATACGGCGTGAGATTTGGGGTGCGCATTGACTGAGGGTAATACGTTGTAAGATTTGGAGTGTGCATTGACTCTCGGGAATATGGTGTTAGATTTGGAGTGCAAATTGACTGTGGGCAACACGGCCATTGATTTTGAGTGCGCATAGACTGCGGGTAATACCGTGTTAGATTTGGAGTGCACATTGACTGTGGGTAATATGGTTTTAGATTTGGTGTGCGCATTGACTGCAGGTAATACAGTGTTAGATTTGGAGTGCGCATTGACTGTAGGTAATATGGTGTTATATATGGAGTTCGCATTGTCTGTGGGCAATACGGCCGTGGATTTTGAGTTCGCATTGACTGTCAGTAATAAGGCCGTGGATCTGGACTGCGCATTGACTGTGGGTAATACATTGTTACATTTGGAATGCACATTGACTGTGGGTAATACAATGTTAGATTTGGAGTGTGCATTGACTGTGAGTAATACGGTGTTAGATTTGGATTGCGCGTAGACTGCAGGTAATACGATGTTAGATTTGGAGTGCGCCTTGACTGTGGGTAATACGGCGTTAGATTTGGAGGGCGCATTGACTGTGGGTAAAAAAGTGTTAGATTTGGAGTGCGCATTGACTGCAGGTAATACGGTGTTAGATTTGGAGTGCGCATTGACTGTGGGTATCACGGTGTTGGATTTGGACTGTGCATTGATTTTGGGCAATATTGCCGTGGATTTGGTGTGCGCATTAACTGTGGACAATTCGACCATTAATTTGGAGTGCGCATTGACTGTGGGTAATACGGTGTTAGATTTGGAGTGCACATTGACTGCGGGTCATACGGTGTTAGATTTGGAGTGCGCATAGATTGCGGGTAATACGGTTTTAGATGTGGATTGTGCAATGACTGTGGGTAATACGGCTGTGAAATTGGAGTGCACATTGACTGTGGGTAATACGGTGTTCGATTTGGAGTGCGCATTGAGAGCGGGTAATACCGTGTTAGATTTGGAGTGCACATTGACTGTGTGTAATACGGTGTTAGATTTGGTGTGCGCATTGACTGCAGGTAATACGGTGTTAGATTTGGAGTGCGCATTGACTGTGGGTAACATGGTGTTTGATTTGGAGTGTGCATGGACTGCAGGTAATACTGTGTTAGATATGGGTTGCGCATTGACTCTGGGTAATACGGATGAGGAATTTCAGTGTGCATTGACTGTTGGTAATACGGTGTTTCATTTGGAGTGGTCATTGACTGTGGGCAATACGGCGTGAGATTTGGAGTGCGCATTGACTGCGGGTAATATGGTGTAAGATTTGGAGTGTGCATTGACTCTGGGGAATATGGTGTTAGATTTGGAGTGCAATTGACTGTGGGCAATACGGCCGTGGATTTTTAGTTCGCATTGACTGTCGGTAATAAGGCCGTGGATATTGACTGTGCATTGACTGTGGGTAATACAGTGTTACATTTGGAGTCAGCATTGACTGCGGGTAATACTGTGTTAGATTTGGAGTGCACATTGACTGTGGGCAATACGGCGTTAGGTTTGGACTGCGCATTGACTGAGGGTAAAAAAGTGTTAGATTTGTATTGCGCATTGACTGTGGGTAATACAGTGTTAGATTTGGGATGCGCATTGACAGTGGGTAATACGGTGTTAGATTTGTAGTGTGCATTGACTGCGTGTAATACTGTGCTAGACTTGGAGTGCTCATTGACTGTGGGTAATACGGTGTTAGATTTGGAGTGCGCATTGACTGTGGGCAATACGGCCGTGGATTTGGAGTGTGCATTGACTGTGGGCAATACGGCCGTGGATTTGGAGTGTGCATTGACTGTGGGCAATACGGCCGTGGATTTTGAGTTCTCATTGACTGTCGGTAATAAGGCCGTGGATATTGACTGCGCATTGACTGTGGGTAATACGGTGTTTCATTTGGAGTCAGCATTATCTGCGGGTAATACGGTGTTAGATTTGGAGTGCGCATTGACCGTGGGTAATACAGTGTTTCATTTGGATTGCGCATTGACTGTGGGCAAAACGGCTGTGAAATTGGAGTGCGCATTGACTGTGGGTAATACAGTGTTTCATTTGGATTGCGCATTGACTGTGGGCAATAGGGCGTGAGATTTGGGGTGCGCATTGACTGAGGGTAATACGGTGTAAGATTTGGAGTGTGCATTGACTGTGGGTAATACGGTGTTTGATTTGGAGTGCGCATGGACTGCTGGTAATACGGTGTTAGATATGGGTTGTGCATTGACTGTGGGCAATACGGATGTAGAATTTCAGTGCGCGTTGACTGTGGGTATTACGGTGTTACATTTGGAGTGAGCATTGACTGCGGGTAGTACAGTGTTAGATTTGGAGTGCGTATTGACTGCGGGCAATACGGTGTTGGATTTGGATTGCGCATTGACTGTGGGCAATACGGCGTGAGATTTGGAGTGCGCATTGACTGCGGGTAATACGGTGTAAGATTTGGAGTGTGCATTGACTCTGGGGAATATGGTGTTAGATTTGGAGTGCACATTGACTGTGGGCAATACGGCGTAAGATTTGGACTGCGCATTGACTGAGGGTAAAAAAGTGTTAGATTTGTATTGCGCATTGTCTGTGGGTAATACAGTGTTAGATTTGTAGTGCGCATTGACTGCATGTAATACTGTGCTAGACTTGGAGTGCTCATTGACTGTGGGTAATACGGTGTTAGATTTGGAGTGCGCATTGACTGTGGGCAATACGGCCGTGGATTTGGAGTGTGCATTGACTGTGCGCAATACGGCCGTGGATTTTGAGTTCGCATTGATTGTCGGTAATAAGGACGTGGATATTGACTGCGCATTGACTGTGGGTAATACGGTGTTACATTTGGAGTCAGCATTGTCTGCAGGTAATACGGTGTTAGATTTGGAGTGCGCATTGTGTGTAATACGGTTTTAGATTTGGAGTGCGCATTGACTGTGGGTAATACGGTTTTAGATTTGGTGTGCGCATTGACTGTGGGCAATACGGCCGTGGATTTGGAGTGTGCATTGACTGTGCGCAATACGGCCGTGGATTTTGAGTTCGCATTGATTGTCGGTAATAAGGACGTGCATATTGACTGCGCATTGACTGTGGGTAATACGGTGTTACATTTGTAGTCAGCATTGTCTGCAGATAATACGGTGTTAGATTTGGAGTGCGCATTGTGTGTAATACGGTTTTAGATTTGGAGTGCACATTGACTGTGGGTAATACGGTGTTACATTTGGAGTCAGCATTGTCTGCAGGTAATACGGTTTTAGATTTGGAGTGCGCATTGAGATCTGCTAATACCGTGTTAGATTTGGAGCGCACATTGACTGTGGGTAATACGGTTTTAGATTTGCTGTGCGCATTGACTGCAGGTAATACGGTGTTAGATTTGGAGTGCGCATTGACTATGGGTTATATGGTGTACGATTTGGAGTGCACATTGACTGATGGTAATACGGTGTTTGATTTGGAGTGCGCATGGACGGCAGGTGATACTGTGTTAGATATGGGTTGTGCATTGACTGTGGGCAATACAGATGTGGAATTTCAGTGCGCATTGACTGTTGGTAATACGGTGTTAGATTTGGAGGGCGCATTGACTGTGGGCAATACGGCCGTGGATATTGAGTACACATTGACTGTCGGTAAGAAGGCCGTGGATATGGACTGCGCATTGACTGTGTGTAATACGGTGTTACATTTGGAGTGAGCATTGACTGCGGGTAATACGGTGTTAGATTTGGAATGCGCATTGACCGTGGGTAATACGGTGTTAGATTTGGAGTGCGCCTTGACTGCGGGTAATACAGTGTTAGATTTGGAGTGCGTATTGACTGCGGGTAATACGGTGTTAGATTTGGAGTGCGCATTGACTGTTGGTAATACGGTGTTAGATTTGGAGGGAGCATTGACTGTGGGTAATATGGTGTTATATATGGAGTGCGCACTGACTCTGGGCAATACGGCCGTGGATATTGAGTTCGCATTGACTGTCGGTAACAAGGCCGTGGATATGGACTGCGCATTGACTGTGGGTAATACGGTTTTAGGCTTGGATTGCGCAATGACTGCGGGTGATACGGCAGTGAAATTGGAGTGCACATTGACTGTGGGTAATACAGTGTTTCATTTGGATTGCGCGTTGACTGTGGGCAATACGGCGTGAGATTTGGAGTGCGCATTGACTCCAGGTAATACGGTGTAAGCTTTGGAGTGTGCATTGACTCTGGGGAATATGGTGTTAGATTTGGAGTGCAAATTGACTGTGGGCAACACGGCCGTGGATTTTGATTGCACAGAGACTGCGGGTAATACGGTGTTAGATTTGGAGTCCACATTGACTGTGGGTAAGACGTTGTTAGATTTGGAGTGTGCATTGACTGTGGGTAATACGGTGTTGGATTGGCATAGATTGCAGGTAATACGGTGTTAGATTTGGAGTGCGCATTGACTGTGGGCAATACAGCCTTGGATTTGGAGTGTGCATTGACTGTGGGCAATACGCCCGTGGATTTTGAGTTCACATTGACTGTCAGCAATAAGGCCGTGGATATTGACTGCGCATTGAATGTGGGTAATACGGTGTTAGATTTAGAGTGCACACTGAGAGCGGGTAATACCGTGTTAGATTTGGAGTGCACATTGACTGTGGGTAATACGGTGTTAGATTTGGTGTGCGCATTGACTGCAGGTAATACGGTGTTAGATTTGGAGTGCGCATTTACTGTGGGTAACATGGTGTAAGATTTGGAGTGCACATTGACTGTGGGTAATATGGTGTTTGATTTGGAGTGCGCATGGACTGTTGGTAATACGGTGTTAGATATGGGTTGTGCATTGACTTTGGGCAATACGGATGTGGAATTTCAGTGCGCGTTGACTATGGGTAATACGGTGTTACATTTGGAGTGAGCATTGTCTGCGGGTAATACAGTGTTAGATTTGGAGTGCGTATTGACTGCGGGTAATACGGTGTTAGATTTGGAGTGCGCATTGACTGTGGGCAATACGGTGTCAGATTTGAAGTGCGCATTGACTGCCGGTAATACAGTGTTAGATTTGGAGTGCGCATTGACTGTTGGTAATACGGTGTTAGATTTGGAGGGAGCATTGACTGTGGGTAATATGGTGTTATATATGGAGTGCGCACTGACTCTGGGCAATACGGCCGTGGATATTGAGTTCGCATTGACTGTCGGTAACAAGGCCGTGGATATGGACTGCGCATTGACTGTGGGTAATACGGTTTTAGGCTTGGATTGCGCAATGACTGTGGGCAATACGGCAGTGAAATTGGAGTGCACATTGACTGTGGGTAATACAGTGTTTCATTTGGATTGCGCATTGACTGTGGGCAATACGGCGTGAGATTTGGGGTGCGCATTGACTGAGGGTAATACGTTGTAAGATTTGGAGTGTGCATTGACTCTCGGGAATATGGTGTTAGATTTGGAGTGCAAATTGACTGTGGGCAACACGGCCATTGATTTTGAGTGCGCATAGACTGCGGGTAATACCGTGTTAGATTTGGAGTGCACATTGACTGTGGGTAATATGGTTTTAGATTTGGTGTGCGCATTGACTGCAGGTAATACAGTGTTAGATTTGGAGTGCGCATTGACTGTAGGTAATATGGTGTTATATATGGAGTTCGCATTGTCTGTGGGCAATACGGCCGTGGATTTTGAGTTCGCATTGACTGTCAGTAATAAGGCCGTGGATCTGGACTGCGCATTGACTGTGGGTAATACATTGTTACATTTGGAATGCACATTGACTGTGGGTAATACAATGTTAGATTTGGAGTGTGCATTGACTGTGAGTAATACGGTGTTAGATTTGGATTGCGCGTAGACTGCAGGTAATACGATGTTAGATTTGGAGTGCGCCTTGACTGTGGGTAATACGGCGTTAGATTTGGAGGGCGCATTGACTGTGGGTAAAAAAGTGTTAGATTTGGAGTGCGCATTGACTGCAGGTAATACGGTGTTAGATTTGGAGTGCGCATTGACTGTGGGTATCACGGTGTTGGATTTGGACTGTGCATTGATTTTGGGCAATATTGCCGTGGATTTGGTGTGCGCATTAACTGTGGACAATTCGACCATTAATTTGGAGTGCGCATTGACTGTGGGTAATACGGTGTTAGATTTGGAGTGCACATTGACTGCGGGTCATACGGTGTTAGATTTGGAGTGCGCATAGATTGCGGGTAATACGGTTTTAGATGTGGATTGTGCAATGACTGTGGGTAATACGGCTGTGAAATTGGAGTGCACATTGACTGTGGGTAATACGGTGTTCGATTTGGAGTGCGCATTGAGAGCGGGTAATACCGTGTTAGATTTGGAGTGCACATTGACTGTGTGTAATACGGTGTTAGATTTGGTGTGCGCATTGACTGCAGGTAATACGGTGTTAGATTTGGAGTGCGCATTGACTGTGGGTAACATGGTGTTTGATTTGGAGTGTGCATGGACTGCAGGTAATACTGTGTTAGATATGGGTTGCGCATTGACTCTGGGCAATACGGATGAGGAATTTCAGTGTGCATTGACTGTTGGTAATACGGTGTTTCATTTGGAGTGGTCATTGACTGTGGGCAATACGGCGTGAGATTTGGAGTGCGCATTGACTGCGGGTAATATGGTGTAAGATTTGGAGTGTGCATTGACTCTGGGGAATATGGTGTTAGATTTGGAGTGCAATTGACTGTGGGCAATACGGCCGTGGATTTTTAGTTCGCATTGACTGTCGGTAATAAGGCCGTGGATATTGACTGTGCATTGACTGTGGGTAATACAGTGTTACATTTGGAGTCAGCATTGACTGCGGGTAATACTGTGTTAGATTTGGAGTGCACATTGACTGTGGGCAATACGGCGTTAGGTTTGGACTGCGCATTGACTGAGGGTAAAAAAGTGTTAGATTTGTATTGCGCATTGACTGTGGGTAATACGGTGCTAGACTTGGAGTGCTCATTGACTGTGGGTAATACGGTGTTAGATTTGGAGGGCGCATTGACTGTGGGCAATACGGCCGTGGATATTGAGTACACATTGACTGTCGGTAAGAAGGCCGTGGATATGGACTGCGCATTGACTGTGGGTAATACGGTGTTACATTTGGAGTGAGCATTGACTGCGGGTAATACGGTGTTAGATTTGGAATGCGCATTTACCCTGGGTAATACGGTGTTAGATTTGGAGTGCGCCTTGACTGCGGGTAATACAGTGTTAGATTTGGAGTGCGTATTGACTGCGGGTAATACGGTGTTAGATTTGTATTGCGCATTGACTGTGGGTAATACGGTGCTAGACTTGGAGTGCTCATTGACTGTGGGTAATACGGTGTTAGATTTGGAGGGCGCATTGACTGTGGGCAATACGGCCGTGGATATTGAGTACACATTGACTGTCGGTAAGAAGGCCGTGGATATGGACTGCGCATTGACTGTGGGTAATACGGTGTTACATTTGGAGTGAGCATTGACTGCGGGTAATACGGTGTTAGATTTGGAATGCGCATTGACCCTGGGTAATACGGTGTTAGATTTGGAGTGCGCCTTGACTGCGGGTAATACAGTGTTAGATTTGGAGTGCGTATTGACTGCGGGTAATACGGTGTTAGATTTGGAGTGCGCATTGAGATCTGCTAATACCGTGTTAGATTTGGAGTGCACATTGACTGTGGGTAATATGGTTTTAGATTTGGTGTGCGCATTGACTGCAGGTAATACGGTGTTAGATTTGGAGTGCGCATTGACTGTGGGTTATATGGTGTACGATTTGGAGTGCACATTGACTGATGGTAATACGGTGTTTGATTTGGAGTGCGCATGGACGGCAGGTGATACTGTGTTAGATATGCGTTGTGCATTGACTGTGGGCAATACTGATGTGGAATTTCAGTGCGCATTGACTGTTGGTAACACGGTGTTAGATTTGGAGGGCGCATCGACTGTGAGCAATACGGCCGTGGATATTGAGTACACATTGACTGTCGGTAAGAAGGCCGTGGATATGGACTGCGCATTGACTGTGGGTAATACGGTGTTACATTTGGAGTGAGCATTGACTGCGGGTAATACGGTGTTAGATTTGGAATGCGCCTTGACTGCGGGTAATACGGTGTTAGATTTGGAGTGCGCATTGACTGTTGGTAATACGGTGTTAGATTTGGAGGGAGCATTGACTGTGGGTAATATGGTGTTATATATGGAGTGCGCACTGACTCTGGGCAATACGGCCGTGGATATTGAGTTCGCATTGACTGTCGGTAACAAGGCCGTGGATATGGACTGCGCATTGACTGTGTGTAATACGGTGTTACATTTGGAGTGAGCATTGACTGCAGGTAATACGGTGTTAGATTTGGAATGCGCATTGACCGTGGGTAATACGGTGTTAGATTTGGAGTGCGCCTTGACTGCGGGTAATACAGTGTTAGATTTGGAGTGCGTATTGACTGCGGGTAATACGGTGTTAGATTTGGAGTGCGCATTGACTGTTGGTAATACGGTGTTAGATTTGGAGGGAGCATTGACTGTGGGTAATATGGTGTTATATATGGAGTGCGCACTGACTCTGGGCAATACGGCCGTGGATATTGAGTTCGCATTGACTGTCGGTAACAAGGCCGTGGATATGGACTGCGCATTGACTGTGGGTAATACGGTTTTAGGCTTGGATTGCGCAATGACTGCGGGTGATATGGCAGTGAAATTGGAGTGCACATTGACTGTGGGTAATACAGTGTTTCATTTGGATTGCGCATTGACTGTGGGCAATACGGCGTGAGATTTGGAGTGCGCATTGACTCCAGGTAATACGGTGTAAGCTTTGGAGTGTGCATTGACTCTGGGGAATATGGTGTTAGATTTGGAGTGCAAATTGACTGTGGGCAACACGGCCGTGGATTTTGATTGCACAGAGACTGCGGGTAATACGGTGTTAGATTTGGAGTCCACATTGACTGTGGGTAAGACGTTGTTAGATTTGGAGTGTGCATTGACTGTGGGTAATACGGTGTTGGATTGGCATAGATTGCAGGTAATACGGTGTTAGATTTGGAGTGCGCATTGACTGTGGGCAATACAGCCGTGGATTTGGAGTGTGCATTGACTGTGGGCAATACGCCCGTGGATTTTGAGTTCACATTGACTGTCAGCAATAAGGCCGTGGATATTGACTGCGCATTGAATGTGGGTAATACGGTGTTAGATTTAGAGTGCACACTGAGAGCGGGTAATACCGTGTTAGATTTGGAGTGCACATTGACTGTGGGTAATACGGTGTTAGATTTGGTGTGCGCATTGACTGCAGGTAATACGGTGTTAGATTTGGAGTGCGCATTTACTGTGGGTAACATGGTGTAAGATTTGGAGTGCACATTGACTGTGGGTAATATGGTGTTTGATTTGGAGTGCGCATGGACTGTTGGTAATACGGTGTTAGATATGGGTTGTGCATTGACTTTGGGCAATACGGATGTGGAATTTCAGTGCGCGTTGACTATGGGTAATACGGTGTTACATTTGGAGTGAGCATTGTCTGCGGGTAATACAGTGTTAGATTTGGAGTGCGTATTGACTGCGGGTAATACGGTGTTAGATTTGGAGTGCGCATTGACTGTGGGCAATACGGTGTCAGATTTGAAGTGCGCATTGACTGCCGGTAATACAGTGTTAGATTTGGAGTGCGCATTGACTGTTGGTAATACGGTGTTAGATTTGGAGGGAGCATTGACTGTGGGTAATATGGTGTTATATATGGAGTGCGCACTGACTCTGGGCAATACGGCCGTGGATATTGAGTTCGCATTGACTGTCGGTAACAAGGCCGTGGATATGGACTGCGCATTGACTGTGGGTAATACGGTTTTAGGCTTGGATTGCGCAATGACTGTGGGCAATACGGCAGTGAAATTGGAGTGCACATTGACTGTGGGTAATACAGTGTTTCATTTGGATTGCGCATTGACTGTGGGCAATACGGCGTGAGATTTGGGGTGCGCATTGACTGAGGGTAATACGTTGTAAGATTTGGAGTGTGCATTGACTCTCGGGAATATGGTGTTAGATTTGGAGTGCAAATTGACTGTGGGCAACACGGCCATTGATTTTGAGTGCGCATAGACTGCGGGTAATACCGTGTTAGATTTGGAGTGCACATTGACTGTGGGTAATATGGTTTTAGATTTGGTGTGCGCATTGACTGCAGGTAATACAGTGTTAGATTTGGAGTGCGCATTGACTGTAGGTAATATGGTGTTATATATGGAGTTCGCATTGTCTGTGGGCAATACGGCCGTGGATTTTGAGTTCGCATTGACTGTCAGTAATAAGGCCGTGGATCTGGACTGCGCATTGACTGTGGGTAATACATTGTTACATTTGGAATGCACATTGACTGTGGGTAATACAATGTTAGATTTGGAGTGTGCATTGACTGTGAGTAATACGGTGTTAGATTTGGATTGCGCGTAGACTGCAGGTAATACGATGTTAGATTTGGAGTGCGCCTTGACTGTGGGTAATACGGCGTTAGATTTGGAGGGCGCATTGACTGTGGGTAAAAAAGTGTTAGATTTGGAGTGCGCATTGACTGCAGGTAATACGGTGTTAGATTTGGAGTGCGCATTGACTGTGGGTATCACGGTGTTGGATTTGGACTGTGCATTGATTTTGGGCAATATTGCCGTGGATTTGGTGTGCGCATTAACTGTGGACAATTCGACCATTAATTTGGAGTGCGCATTGACTGTGGGTAATACGGTGTTAGATTTGGAGTGCACATTGACTGCGGGTCATACGGTGTTAGATTTGGAGTGCGCATAGATTGCGGGTAATACGGATTTAGATGTGGATTGTGCAATGACTGTGGGTAATACGGCTGTGAAATTGGAGTGCACATTGACTGTGGGTAATACGGTGTTCGATTTGGAGTGCGCATTGAGAGCGGGTAATACCGTGTTAGATTTGGAGTGCACATTGACTGTGTGTAATACGGTGTTAGATTTGGTGTGCGCATTGACTGCAGGTAATACGGTGTTAGATTTGGAGTGCACATTGACTGTGGGTAATACGGTGTTACATTTGGAGTCAGCATTGTCTGCAGGTAATACGGTTTTAGATTTGGAGTGCGCATTGAGATCTGCTAATACCGTGTTAGATTTGGAGCGCACATTGACTGTGGGTAATACGGTTTTAGATTTGCTGTGCGCATTGACTGCAGGTAATACGGTGTTAGATTTGGAGTGCGCATTGACTATGGGTTATATGGTGTACGATTTGGAGTGCACATTGACTGATGGTAATACGGTGTTTGATTTGGAGTGCGCATGGACGGCAGGTGATACTGTGTTAGATATGGGTTGTGCATTGACTGTGGGCAATACAGATGTGGAATTTCAGTGCGCATTGACTGTTGGTAATACGGTGTTAGATTTGGAGGGCGCATTGACTGTGGGCAATACGGCCGTGGATATTGAGTACACATTGACTGTCGGTAAGAAGGCCGTGGATATGGACTGCGCATTGACTGTGTGTAATACGGTGTTACATTTGGAGTGAGCATTGACTGCGGGTAATACGGTGTTAGATTTGGAGTGCGCATTGACTGTGGGCAATACGGTGTCAGATTTGAAGTGCGCATTGACTGCCGGTAATACAGTGTTAGATTTGGAGTGCGCATTGACTGTTGGTAATACGGTGTTAGATTTGGAGGGAGCATTGACTGTGGGTAATATGGTGTTATATATGGAGTGCGCACTGACTCTGGGCAATACGGCCGTGGATATTGAGTTCGCATTGACTGTCGGTAACAAGGCCGTGGATATGGACTGCGCATTGACTGTGGGTAATACGGTTTTAGGCTTGGATTGCGCAATGACTGCGGGTGATACGGCAGTGAAATTGGAGTGCACATTGACTGTGGGTAATACAGTGTTTCATTTGGATTGCGCGTTGACTGTGGGCAATACGGCGTGAGATTTGGAGTGCGCATTGACTCCAGGTAATACGGTGTAAGCTTTGGAGTGTGCATTGACTCTGGGGAATATGGTGTTAGATTTGGAGTGCAAATTGACTGTGGGCAACACGGCCGTGGATTTTGATTGCACAGAGACTGCGGGTAATACGGTGTTAGATTTGGAGTCCACATTGACTGTGGGTAAGACGTTGTTAGATTTGGAGTGTGCATTGACTGTGGGTAATACGGTGTTGGATTGGCATAGATTGCAGGTAATACGGTGTTAGATTTGGAGTGCGCATTGACTGTGGGCAATACAGCCGTGGATTTGGAGTGTGCATTGACTGTGGGCAATACGCCCGTGGATTTTGAGTTCACATTGACTGTCAGCAATAAGGCCGTGGATATTGACTGCGCATTGAATGTGGGTAATACGGTGTTAGATTTAGAGTGCACACTGAGAGCGGGTAATACCGTGTTAGATTTGGAGTGCACATTGACTGTGGGTAATACGGTGTTAGATTTGGTGTGCGCATTGACTGCAGGTAATACGGTGTTAGATTTGGAGTGCGCATTTACTGTGGGTAACATGGTGTAAGATTTGGAGTGCACATTGACTGTGGGTAATATGGTGTTTGATTTGGAGTGCGCATGGACTGTTGGTAATACGGTGTTAGATATGGGTTGTGCATTGACTTTGGGCAATACGGATGTGGAATTTCAGTGCGCGTTGACTATGGGTAATACGGTGTTACATTTGGAGTGAGCATTGTCTGCGGGTAATACAGTGTTAGATTTGGAGTGCGTATTGACTGCGGGTAATACGGTGTTAGATTTGGAGTGCGCATTGACTGTGGGCAATACGGTGTCAGATTTGAAGTGCGCATTGACTGCCGGTAATACAGTGTTAGATTTGGAGTGCGCATTGACTGTTGGTAATACGGTGTTAGATTTGGAGGGAGCATTGACTGTGGGTAATATGGTGTTATATATGGAGTGCGCACTGACTCTGGGCAATACGGCCGTGGATATTGAGTTCGCATTGACTGTCGGTAACAAGGCCGTGGATATGGACTGCGCATTGACTGTGGGTAATACGGTTTTAGGCTTGGATTGCGCAATGACTGTGGGCAATACGGCAGTGAAATTGGAGTGCACATTGACTGTGGGTAATACAGTGTTTCATTTGGATTGCGCATTGACTGTGGGCAATACGGCGTGAGATTTGGGGTGCGCATTGACTGAGGGTAATACGTTGTAAGATTTGGAGTGTGCATTGACTCTCGGGAATATGGTGTTAGATTTGGAGTGCAAATTGACTGTGGGCAACACGGCCATTGATTTTGAGTGCGCATAGACTGCGGGTAATACCGTGTTAGATTTGGAGTGCACATTGACTGTGGGTAATATGGTTTTAGATTTGGTGTGCGCATTGACTGCAGGTAATACAGTGTTAGATTTGGAGTGCGCATTGACTGTAGGTAATATGGTGTTATATATGGAGTTCGCATTGTCTGTGGGCAATACGGCCGTGGATTTTGAGTTCGCATTGACTGTCAGTAATAAGGCCGTGGATCTGGACTGCGCATTGACTGTGGGTAATACATTGTTACATTTGGAATGCACATTGACTGTGGGTAATACATTGTTACATTTGGAATGCACATTGACTGTGGGTAATACAATGTTAGATTTGGAGTGTGCATTGACTGTGAGTAATACGGTGTTAGATTTGGATTGCGCGTAGACTGCAGGTAATACGATGTTAGATTTGGAGTGCGCCTTGACTGTGGGTAATACGGCGTTAGATTTGGAGGGCGCATTGACTGTGGGTAAAAAAGTGTTAGATTTGGAGTGTGCATTGACTGCAGGTAATACGGTGTTAGATTTGGAGTGCGCATTGACTGTGGGTATCACGGTGTTGGATTTGGACTGTGCATTGATTTTGGGCAATATTGCCGTGGATTTGGTGTGCGCATTAACTGTGGACAATTCGACCATTAATTTGGAGTGCGCATTGACTGTGGGTAATACGGTGTTAGATTTGGAGTGCACATTGACTGCGGGTCATACGGTGTTAGATTTGGAGTGCGCATAGATTGCGGGTAATACGGTTTTAGATGTGGATTGTGCAATGACTGTGGGTAATACGGCTGTGAAATTGGAGTGCACATTGACTGTGGGTAATACGGTGTTCGATTTGGAGTGCGCATTGAGAGCGGGTAATACCGTGTTAGATTTGGAGTGCACATTGACTGTGTGTAATACGGTGTTAGATTTGGTGTGCGCATTGACTGCAGGTAATACGGTGTTAGATTTGGAGTGCGCATTGACTGTGGGTAACATGGTGTTTGATTTGGAGTGTGCATGGACTGCAGGTAATACTGTGTTAGATATGGGTTGCGCATTGACTCTGGGCAATACGGATGAGGAATTTCAGTGTGCATTGACTGTTGGTAATACGGTGTTTCATTTGGAGTGGTCATTGACTGTGGGCAATACGGCGTGAGATTTGGAGTGCGCATTGACTGCGGGTAATATGGTGTAAGATTTGGAGTGTGCATTGACTCTGGGGAATATGGTGTTAGATTTGGAGTGCAATTGACTGTGGGCAATACGGCCGTGGATTTTTAGTTCGCATTGACTGTCGGTAATAAGGCCGTGGATATTGACTGTGCATTGACTGTGGGTAATACAGTGTTACATTTGGAGTCAGCATTGACTGCGGGTAATACTGTGTTAGATTTGGAGTGCACATTGACTGTGGGCAATACGGCGTTAGGTTTGGACTGCGCATTGACTGAGGGTAAAAAAGTGTTAGATTTGTATTGCGCATTGACTGTGGGTAATACGGTGCTAGACTTGGAGTGCTCATTGACTGTGGGTAATACGGTGTTAGATTTGGAGGGCGCATTGACTGTGGGCAATACGGCCGTGGATATTGAGTACACATTGACTGTCGGTAAGAAGGCCGTGGATATGGACTGCGCATTGACTGTGGGTAATACGGTGTTACATTTGGAGTGAGCATTGACTGCGGGTAATACGGTGTTAGATTTGGAATGCGCATTGACCCTGGGTAATACGGTGTTAGATTTGGAGTGCGCCTTGACTGCGGGTAATACAGTGTTAGATTTGGAGTGCGTATTGACTGCGGGTAATACGGTGTTAGATTTGTATTGCGCATTGACTGTGGGTAATACGGTGCTAGACTTGGAGTGCTCATTGACTGTGGGTAATACGGTGTTAGATTTGGAGGGCGCATTGACTGTGGGCAATACGGCCGTGGATATTGAGTACACATTGACTGTCGGTAAGAAGGCCGTGGATATGGACTGCGCATTGACTGTGGGTAATACGGTGTTACATTTGGAGTGAGCATTGACTGCGGGTAATACGGTGTTAGATTTGGAATGCGCATTGACCCTGGGTAATACGGTGTTAGATTTGGAGTGCGCCTTGACTGCGGGTAATACAGTGTTAGATTTGGAGTGCGTATTGACTGCGGGTAATACGGTGTTAGATTTGGAGTGCGCATTGAGATCTGCTAATACCGTGTTAGATTTGGAGTGCACATTGACTGTGGGTAATATGGTTTTAGATTTGGTGTGCGCATTGACTGCAGGTAATACGGTGTTAGATTTGGAGTGCGCATTGACTGTGGGTTATATGGTGTACGATTTGGAGTGCACATTGACTGATGGTAATACGGTGTTTGATTTGGAGTGCGCATGGACGGCAGGTGATACTGTGTTAGATATGCGTTGTGCATTGACTGTGGGCAATACTGATGTGGAATTTCAGTGCGCATTGACTGTTGGTAACACGGTGTTAGATTTGGAGGGCGCATCGACTGTGAGCAATACGGCCGTGGATATTGAGTACACATTGACTGTCGGTAACAAGGCCGTGGATATGGACTGCGCATTGACTGTGGGTAATACGGTGTTACATTTGGAGTGAGCATTGACTGCGGGTAATACGGTGTTAGATTTGGAATGCGCCTTGACTGCGGGTAATACGGTGTTAGATTTGGAGTGCGCATTGATTGTTGGTAATACGGTGTTAGATTTGGAGGGAGCATTGACTGTGGGTAATATGGTGTTATATATGGAGTGCGCACTGACTCTGGGGAATATGGTGTTAGATTTGGAGTGCAAATTGACTGTGGGCAACACGGCCGTGGATTTTGATTGCACAGAGACTGCGGGTAATACGGTGTTAGATTTGGAGTCCACATTGACTGTGGGTAAGACGTTGTTAGATTTGGAGTGTGCATGGACTGTTGGTAATACGGTGGTAGATATGGGTTGTGCATTGACTTTGGGCAATACGGATGTGGAATTTCAGTGCGCGTTGACTATGGGTAATACGGTGTTACATTTGGAGTGAGCATTGTCTGCGGGTAATACAGTGTTAGATTTGGAGTGCGTATTGACTGCGGGTAATACGGTGTTAGATTTGGAGTGCGCATTGACTGTGGGCAATACGGTGTCAGATTTGAAGTGCGCATTGACTGCCGGTAATACAGTGTTAGATTTGGAGTGCGCATTGACTGTTGGTAATACGGTGTTAGATTTGGAGGGAGCATTGACTGTGGGTAATATGGTGTTATATATGGAGTGCGCACTGACTCTGGGCAATACGGCCGTGGATATTGAGTTCGCATTGACTGTCGGTAACAAGGCCGTGGATATGGACTGCGCATTGACTGTGGGTAATACGGTTTTAGGCTTGGATTGCGCAATGACTGTGGGCAATACGGCAGTGAAATTGGAGTGCACATTGACTGTGGGTAATACAGTGTTTCATTTGGATTGCGCATTGACTGTGGGCAATACGGCGTGAGATTTGGGGTGCGCATTGACTGAGGGTAATACGTTGTAAGATTTGGAGTGTGCATTGACTCTCGGGAATATGGTGTTAGATTTGGAGTGCAAATTGACTGTGGGCAACACGGCCATTGATTTTGAGTGCGCATAGACTGCGGGTAATACCGTGTTAGATTTGGAGTGCACATTGACTGTGGGTAATATGGTTTTAGATTTGGTGTGCGCATTGACTGCAGGTAATACAGTGTTAGATTTGGAGTGCGCATTGACTGTAGGTAATATGGTGTTATATATGGAGTTCGCATTGTCTGTGGGCAATACGGCCGTGGATTTTGAGTTCGCATTGACTGTCAGTAATAAGGCCGTGGATCTGGACTGCGCATTGACTGTGGGTAATACATTGTTACATTTGGAATGCACATTGACTGTGGGTAATACAATGTTAGATTTGGAGTGTGCATTGACTGTGAGTAATACGGTGTTAGATTTGGATTGCGCGTAGACTGCAGGTAATACGATGTTAGATTTGGAGTGCGCCTTGACTGTGGGTAATACGGCGTTAGATTTGGAGGGCGCATTGACTGTGGGTAAAAAAGTGTTAGATTTGGAGTGCGCATTGACTGCAGGTAATACGGTGTTAGATTTGGAGTGCGCATTGACTGTGGGTATCACGGTGTTGGATTTGGACTGTGCATTGATTTTGGGCAATATTGCCGTGGATTTGGTGTGCGCATTAACTGTGGACAATTCGACCATTAATTTGGAGTGCGCATTGACTGTGGGTAATACGGTGTTAGATTTGGAGTGCACATTGACTGCGGGTCATACGGTGTTAGATTTGGAGTGCGCATAGATTGCGGGTAATACGGTTTTAGATGTGGATTGTGCAATGACTGTGGGTAATACGGCTGTGAAATTGGAGTGCACATTGACTGTGGGTAATACGGTGTTCGATTTGGAGTGCGCATTGAGAGCGGGTAATACCGTGTTAGATTTGGAGTGCACATTGACTGTGTGTAATACGGTGTTAGATTTGGTGTGCGCATTGACTGCAGGTAATACGGTGTTAGATTTGGAGTGCGCATTGACTGTGGGTAACATGGTGTTTGATTTGGAGTGTGCATGGACTGCAGGTAATACTGTGTTAGATATGGGTTGCGCATTGACTCTGGGCAATACGGATGAGGAATTTCAGTGTGCATTGACTGTTGGTAATACGGTGTTTCATTTGGAGTGGTCATTGACTGTGGGCAATACGGCGTGAGATTTGGAGTGCGCATTGACTGCGGGTAATATGGTGTAAGATTTGGAGTGTGCATTGACTCTGGGGAATATGGTGTTAGATTTGGAGTGCAATTGACTGTGGGCAATACGGCCGTGGATTTTTAGTTCGCATTGACTGTCGGTAATAAGGCCGTGGATATTGACTGTGCATTGACTGTGGGTAATACAGTGTTACATTTGGAGTCAGCATTGACTGCGGGTAATACTGTGTTAGATTTGGAGTGCACATTGACTGTGGGCAATACGGCGTTAGGTTTGGACTGCGCATTGACTGAGGGTAAAAAAGTGTTAGATTTGTATTGCGCATTGACTGTGGGTAATACGGTGCTAGACTTGGAGTGCTCATTGACTGTGGGTAATACGGTGTTAGATTTGGAGGGCGCATTGACTGTGGGCAATACGGCCGTGGATATTGAGTACACATTGACTGTCGGTAAGAAGGCCGTGGATATGGACTGCGCATTGACTGTGGGTAATACGGTGTTACATTTGGAGTGAGCATTGACTGCGGGTAATACGGTGTTAGATTTGGAATGCGCATTGACCCTGGGTAATACGGTGTTAGATTTGGAGTGCGCCTTGACTGCGGGTAATACAGTGTTAGATTTGGAGTGCGTATTGACTGCGGGTAATACGGTGTTAGATTTGTATTGCGCATTGACTGTGGGTAATACGGTGCTAGACTTGGAGTGCTCATTGACTGTGGGTAATACGGTGTTAGAT
Source organism: Hypanus sabinus (assembly GCF_030144855.1). Taxonomy (NCBI): domain Eukaryota; kingdom Metazoa; phylum Chordata; class Chondrichthyes; order Myliobatiformes; family Dasyatidae; genus Hypanus; species Hypanus sabinus. The sequence goes on from NC_082739.1 coordinate 44,958,030, forward strand.
TTGGAGGGCGCATTGACTGTGGGCAATACGGCCGTGGATATTGAGTACACATTGACTGTCGGTAAGAAGGCCGTGGATATGGACTGCGCATTGACTGTGGGTAATACTGTGTTACATTTGGAGTGAGCATTGACTGCGGGTAATACGGTGTTAGATTTGGAATGCGCATTGACCCTGGGTAATACGGTGTTAGATTTGGAGTGCGCCTTGACTGCGGGTAATACAGTGTTAGATTTGGAGTGCGTATTGACTGCGGGTAATACGGTGTTAGATTTGGAGTGCGCATTGAGATCTGCTAATACCGTGTTAGATTTGGAGTGCACATTGACTGTGGGTAATATGGTTTTAGATTTGGTGTGCGCATTGACTGCAGGTAATACGGTGTTAGATTTGGAGTGCGCATTGACTGTGGGTTATATGGTGTACGATTTGGAGTGCACATTGACTGATGGTAATACGGTGTTTGATTTGGAGTGCGCATGGACGGCAGGTGATACTGTGTTAGATATGCGTTGTGCATTGACTGTGGGCAATACTGATGTGGAATTTCAGTGCGCATTGACTGTTGGTAACACGGTGTTAGATTTGGAGGGCGCATCGACTGTGAGCAATACGGCCGTGGATATTGAGTACACATTGACTGTCGGTAACAAGGCCGTGGATATGGACTGCGCATTGACTGTGGGTAATACGGTGTTACATTTGGAGTGAGCATTGACTGCGGGTAATACGGTGTTAGATTTGGAATGCGCCTTGACTGCGGGTAATACGGTGTTAGATTTGGAGTGCGCATTGACTGTTGGTAATACGGTGTTAGATTTGGAGGGAGCATTGACTGTGGGTAATATGGTGTTATATATGGAGTGCGCACTGACTCTGGGCAATACGGCCGTGGATATTGAGTTCGCATTGACTGTCGGTAACAAGGCCGTGGATATGGACTGCGCATTGACTGTGGGTAATACGGTTTTAGGCTTGGATTGCGCAATGACTGTGGGCAATACGGCAGTGAAATTGGAGTGCACATTGACTGTGGGTAATACAGTGTTTCATTTGGATTGCGCATTGACTGTGGGCAATACGGCGTGAGATTTGGAGTGCGCATTGACTCCAGGTAATACGGTGTAAGATTTGGAGTGTGCATTGACTCTGGGGAATATGGTGTTAGATTTGGAGTCCACATTGACTGTGGGTAAGACGTTGTTAGATTTGGAGTGTGCATTGACTGCGGGTAATACGGTGTTGGATTGGCATAGACTGCAGGTAATACGGTGTTAGATTTGGAGTGTGCATTGACTGTGGGTAATACGGTGTTAGATTTGGAGTGCACATTGACTGTGGGTAAGACGTTGTTAGATTTGGAGTCTGCATTGACTGCGGTTAATACGGTGTTAGATTTGGATTGCGCATAGACTGCAGGTAATACGGTGTTAGATTTGGAGTGCGCATTGACTGTGGGCAATACGGCGTTAGATTTGGAGTGCGCATTGACTGAGGGTAAAAAAGTGTTAGATTTGTATTGTGCATTGACTGTGGGTAATACAGTGTTAGATTTGGGATGCGCATTGACTGCGGGTAATACGGTGTTAGATTTGGAGTGCGCATAGACTGCAGGTAATACGGTGTTAGATTTGGAGTGCGCATTGACTGTGGGCAATACGGCCGTGGATTTGGAGCGTGCATTGACTGTGGGTAATACGGCGTTTGATTTGGAGTGCGCATTGACTGAGGGTAAAAAAGTGTTAGATTTGGAGTGCGCATTGACTGCAGGTAATACGGTGTTAGATTTGGAGTGCGCATTGACTGAGGGTAAAAAAGTGTTAGATTTGTATTGTGCATTGACTGTGGGTAATACAGTGTTAGATTTGGGATGCGCATTGACTGCGGGTAATACGGTGTTAGATTTGGAGTGCGCCTTGACTGTGGGTAATACGGCGTTAGATTTGGAGGGCGCATTGACTGTGGGTTAAAAAGTGTTAGATTTGGAGTGCGCATTGACTGCAGGTAATACGGTGTTAGATTTGGAGTGCGCATTGACTGTGGGTATCACGGTGTTGGATTTGGACTGTGCATTGATTTTGGGCAATATTGCCGTGGATTTGGTGTGCGCATTAACTGTGGACAATTCGACCATTAATTTGGAGTGCGCATTGACTGTGGGTAATACGGTGTTAGATTTGGAGTGCACATTGACTGCGGGTCATACGGTGTTAGATTTGGAGTGCGCATAGATTGCGGGTAATACGGTTTTAGATGTGGATTGTGCAATGACTGTGGGTAATACGGCTGTGAAATTGGAGTGCACATTGACTGTGGGTAATACGGTGTTCGATTTGGAGTGCGCATTGAGAGCGGGTAATACCGTGTTAGATTTGGAGTGCACATTGACTGTGTGTAATACGGTGTTAGATTTGGTGTGCGCATTGACTGCAGGTAATACGGTGTTAGATTTGGAGTGCGCATTGACTGTGGATAATATGGTGTTTGATTTGGAGTGTGCATGGACTGCAGGTAATACTGTGTTAGATATGGGTTGCGCATTGACTCTGGGTAATACGGATGAGGAATTTCAGTGTGCATTGACTGTTGGTAATACGGTGTTTCATTTGGAGTGGTCATTGACTGTGGGCAATACGGCGTGAGATTTGGAGTGCGCATTGACTGCGGGTAATATGGTGTAAGATTTGGAGTGTGCATTGACTCTGGGGAATATGGTGTTAGATTTGGAGTGCAATTGACTGTGGGCAATACGGCCGTGGATTTTTAGTTCGCATTGACTGTCGGTAATAAGGCCGTGGATATTGACTGTGCATTGACTGTGGGTAATACGGTGTTACATTTGGAGTCAGCATTGACTGCGGGTAATACTATGTTAGATTTGGAGTGCACATTGACTGTGGGCAATACGGCGTTAGATTTGGACTGCGCATTGACTGAGGGTAAAAAAGTGTTAGATTTGTATTGCGCATTGACTGTGGGTAATACAGTGTTAGATTTGGGATGCACATTGACAGTGGGTAATACGGTGTTAGATTTTTAGTGCACATTGACTGCGTGTAATACGGTGCTAGACTTGGAGTGCTCATTGACTGTGGGTAATACGGTGTTAGATTTGGAGGGCGCATTGACTGTGGGCAATACGGCCGTGGATATTGAGTACACATTGACTGTCGGTAAGAAGGCCGTGGATATGGACTGCGCATTGACTGTGGGTAATACGGTGTTACATTTGGAGTGAGCATTGACTGTGGGTAGTACGGTGTTACATTTGGAGTGAGCATTGACTGCGGGTAGTACGGTGTTAGATTTGGAATGCGCATTGACCGTGGGTAATACGGTGTTAGATTTGGAGTGCGCCTTGACTGCGGGTAATACAGTGTTAGATTTGGAGTGCGTATTGACTGCGGGTAATACGGTGTTAGATTTGGAGTGCGCATTGAGATCTGCTAATACCGTGTTAGATTTGGAGTGCACATTGACTGTGGGTAATATGGTTTTAGATTTGGTGTGCGCATTGACTGCAGGTAATACGGTGTTAGATTTGGAGTGCGCATTGACTGTGGGTTATATGGTGTACGATTTGGAGTGCACATTGACTGATGGTAATACGGTGTATGATTTGGAGTGCGCATGGACGGCAGGTGATACTGTGTTAGATATGCGTTGTGCATTGACTGTGGGCAATACAGATGTGGAATTTCAGTGCGCATTGACTGTTGGTAACACGGTGTTAGATTTGGAGGGCGCATCGACTGTGAGCAATACGGCCGTGGATATTGAGTACACATTGACTGTCGGTAACAAGGCCGTGGATATGGACTGCGCATTGACTGTGGGTAATACGGTGTTACATTTGGAGTGAGCATTGACTGCGGGTAATACGGTGTTAGATTTGGAATGCGCCTTGACTGCGGGTAATACGGTGTTAGATTTGGAGTGCGCATTGACTGTTGGTAATACGGTGTTAGATTTGGAGGGAGCATTGACTGTGGGTAATATGGTGTTATATATGGAGTGCGCACTGACTCTGGGCAATACGGCCGTGGATATTGAGTTCGCATTGACTGTCGGTAACAAGGCCGTGGATATGGACTGCGCATTGACTGTGGGTAATACGGTTTTAGGCTTGGATTGCGCAATGACTGTGGGCAATACGGCAGTGAAATTGGAGTGCACATTGACTGTGGGTAATACAGTGTTTCATTTGGATTGCGCATTGACTGTGGGCAATACGGCGTGAGATTTGGAGTGCGCATTGACTCCAGGTAATACGGTGTAAGATTTGGAGTGTGCATTGACTCTGGGGAATATGGTGTTAGATTTGGAGTCCACATTGACTGTGGGTAAGACGTTGTTAGATTTGGAGTGTGCATTGACTGCGGGTAATACGGTGTTGGATTGGCATAGACTGCAGGTAATACGGTGTTAGATTTGGAGTGTGCATTGACTGTGGGTAATACGGTGTTAGATTTGGAGTGCACATTGACTGTGGGTAAGACGTTGTTAGATTTGGAGTCTGCATTGACTGCGGTTAATACGGTGTTAGATTTGGATTGCGCATAGACTGCAGGTAATACGGTGTTAGATTTGGAGTGCGCATTGACTGTGGGCAATACGGCGTTAGATTTGGAGTGCGCATTGACTGAGGGTAAAAAAGTGTTAGATTTGTATTGTGCATTGACTGTGGGTAATACAGTGTTAGATTTGGGATGCGCATTGACTGCGGGTAATACGGTGTTAGATTTGGAGTGCGCATAGACTGCAGGTAATACGGTGTTAGATTTGGAGTGCGCATTGACTGTGGGCAATACGGCCGTGGATTTGGAGCGTGCATTGACTGTGGGTAATACGGCGTTTGATTTGGAGTGCGCATTGACTGAGGGTAAAAAAGTGTTAGATTTGGAGTGCGCATTGACTGCAGGTAATACGGTGTTAGATTTGGAGTGCGCATTGACTGAGGGTAAAAAAGTGTTAGATTTGTATTGTGCATTGACTGTGGGTAATACAGTGTTAGATTTGGGATGCGCATTGACTGCGGGTAATACGGTGTTAGATTTGGAGTGCGCCTTGACTGTGGGTAATACGGCGTTAGATTTGGAGGGCGCATTGACTGTGGGTTAAAAAGTGTTAGATTTGGAGTGCGCATTGACTGCAGGTAATACGGTGTTAGATTTGGAGTGCGCATTGACTGTGGGTATCACGGTGTTGGATTTGGACTGTGCATTGATTTTGGGCAATATTGCCGTGGATTTGGTGTGCGCATTAACTGTGGACAATTCGACCATTAATTTGGAGTGCGCATTGACTGTGGGTAATACGGTGTTAGATTTGGAGTGCACATTGACTGCGGGTCATACGGTGTTAGATTTGGAGTGCGCATAGATTGCGGGTAATACGGTTTTAGATGTGGATTGTGCAATGACTGTGGGTAATACGGCTGTGAAATTGGAGTGCACATTGACTGTGGGTAATACGGTGTTCGATTTGGAGTGCGCATTGAGAGCGGGTAATACCGTGTTAGATTTGGAGTGCACATTGACTGTGTGTAATACGGTGTTAGATTTGGTGTGCGCATTGACTGCAGGTAATACGGTGTTAGATTTGGAGTGCGCATTGACTGTGGATAATATGGTGTTTGATTTGGAGTGTGCATGGACTGCAGGTAATACTGTGTTAGATATGGGTTGCGCATTGACTCTGGGTAATACGGATGAGGAATTTCAGTGTGCATTGACTGTTGGTAATACGGTGTTTCATTTGGAGTGGTCATTGACTGTGGGCAATACGGCGTGAGATTTGGAGTGCGCATTGACTGCGGGTAATATGGTGTAAGATTTGGAGTGTGCATTGACTCTGGGGAATATGGTGTTAGATTTGGAGTGCAATTGACTGTGGGCAATACGGCCGTGGATTTTTAGTTCGCATTGACTGTCGGTAATAAGGCCGTGGATATTGACTGTGCATTGACTGTGGGTAATACGGTGTTACATTTGGAGTCAGCATTGACTGCGGGTAATACTATGTTAGATTTGGAGTGCACATTGACTGTGGGCAATACGGCGTTAGATTTGGACTGCGCATTGACTGAGGGTAAAAAAGTGTTAGATTTGTATTGCGCATTGACTGTGGGTAATACAGTGTTAGATTTGGGATGCACATTGACAGTGGGTAATACGGTGTTAGATTTTTAGTGCACATTGACTGCGTGTAATACGGTGCTAGACTTGGAGTGCTCATTGACTGTGGGTAATACGGTGTTAGATTTGGAGGGCGCATTGACTGTGGGCAATACGGCCGTGGATATTGAGTACACATTGACTGTCGGTAAGAAGGCCGTGGATATGGACTGCGCATTGACTGTGGGTAATACGGTGTTACATTTGGAGTGAGCATTGACTGTGGGTAGTACGGTGTTACATTTGGAGTGAGCATTGACTGCGGGTAGTACGGTGTTAGATTTGGAATGCGCATTGACCGTGGGTAATACGGTGTTAGATTTGGAGTGCGCCTTGACTGTGGGTAATACAGTGTTAGATTTGGAGTGCGTATTGACTGCGGGTAATACGGTGTTAGATTTGGAGTGCGCATTGAGATCTGCTAATACCGTGTTAGATTTGGAGTGCACATTGACTGTGGGTAATATGGTTTTAGATTTGGTGTGCGCATTGACTGCAGGTAATACGGTGTTAGATTTGGAGTGCGCATTGACTGTGGGTTATATGGTGTACGATTTGGAGTGCACATTGACTGATGGTAATACGGTGTATGATTTGGAGTGCGCATGGACGGCAGGTGATACTGTGTTAGATATGCGTTGTGCATTGACTGTGGGCAATACAGATGTGGAATTTCAGTGCGCATTGACTGTTGGTAACACGGTGTTAGATTTGGAGGGCGCATCGACTGTGAGCAATACGGCCGTGGATATTGAGTACACATTGACTGTCGGTAAGAAGGCCGTGGATATGGACTGCGCATTGACTGTGGGTAATACGGTGTTACATTTGGAGTGAGCATTGACTGCGGGTAATACGGTGTTAGATTTGGAATGCGCCTTGACTGCGGGTAATACGGTGTTAGATTTGGAGTGCGCATTGACTGTTGGTAAAACGGTGTTAGATTTGGAGGGAGCATTGACTGTGGGTAATATGGTGTTATATATGGAGTGCGCACTGACTCTGGGCAATACGGCCGTGGATATTGAGTTCGCATTGACTGTCGGTAACAAGGCCGTGGATATGGACTGCGCATTGACTGTGGGTAATACGGTTTTAGGCTTGGATTGCGCAATGACTGTGGGCAATACGGCAGTGAAATTGGAGTGCACATTGACTGTGGGTAATACAGTGTTTCATTTGGATTGCGCATTGACTGTGGGCAATACGGCGTGAGATTTGGAGTGCGCATTGACTCCAGGTAATACGGTGTAAGATTTGGAGTGTGCATTGACTCTGGGGAATATGGTGTTAGATTTGGAGTCCACATTGATTGTGGGTAAGACGTTGTTAGATTTGGAGTGTGCATTGACTGCGGGTAATACGGTGTTGGATTGGCATAGACTGCAGGTAATACGGTGTTAGATTTGGAGTGTGCATTGACTGTGGGTAATACGGTGTTAGATTTGGAGTGCACATTGACTGTGGGTAAGACGTTGTTAGATTTGGAGTCTGCATTGACTGCGGTTAATACGGTGTTAGATTTGGATTGCGCATAGACTGCAGGTAATACGGTGTTAGATTTGGAGTGCGCATTGACTGTGGGCAATACGGCGTTAGATTTGGAGTGCGCATTGACTGAGGGTAAAAAAGTGTTAGATTTGTATTGTGCATTGACTGTGGGTAATACAGTGTTAGATTTGGGATGCGCATTGACTGCGGGTAATACGGTGTTAGATTTGGAGTGCGCATAGACTGCAGGTAATACAGTGTTAGATTTGGAGTGCACATTGACTGAGGGTAAAAAAGTGTTAGATTTGTATTGTGCATTGACTGTGGGTAATACAGTGTTAGATTTGGGATGCGCATTGACTGCGGGTAATACGGTGTTAGATTTGGAGTGCGCATAGACTGCAGGTAATACAGTGTTAGATTTGGAGTGCACATTGACTGTGGGCAATACGGCCGTGGATTTGGAGTGTGCATTGACTGTGGGCAATACGGCCGTGGATTTTGAATTCGCATTGACTGTCGGTAATAAGGCCGTGGATATTGACTGCGCATTGACTGTGGGTAATACGGTGTTACATTTGGAGTCAGCATTATCTGCGGGTAATACGGTGTTAGATTTGGAGTGCGCATTGACCGTGGGTAATACAGTGTTTCATTTGGATTGCGCATTGACTGTGGGCAATACGGCGTGAGATTTGGAGTGCGCATTGACTCCAGGTAATACGGTGTAAGATTTGGAGTGTGCATTGACTCTGGGGAATATGGTGTTAGATTTGGAGTCCACATTGACTGTGGGTAAGACGTTGTTAGATTTGGAGTGTGCATTGACTGCGGGTAATACGGTGTTGGATTGGCATAGACTGCAGGTAATACGGTGTTAGATTTGGAGTGTGCATTGACTGTGGGTAATACGGTGTTAGATTTGGAGTGCACATTGACTGTGGGTAAGACGTTGTTAGATTTGGAGTCTGCATTGACTGCGGTTAATACGGTGTTAGATTTGGATTGCGCATAGACTGCAGGTAATACGGTGTTAGATTTGGAGTGCGCATTGACTGTGGGCAATACGGCGTTAGATTTGGAGTGCGCATTGACTGAGGGTAAAAAAGTGTTAGATTTGTATTGTGCATTGACTGTGGGTAATACAGTGTTAGATTTGGGATGCGCATTGACTGCGGGTAATACGGTGTTAGATTTGGATTGCGCATAGACTGCAGGTAATACGGTGTTAGATTTGGAGTGCGCATTGACTGTGGGCAATACGGCCGTGGATTTGGAGTGTGCATTGACTGTGGGTAATACGGCGTTAGATTTGGAGTGCGCATTGACTGAGGGTAAAAAAGTGTTAGATTTGTATTGTGCATTGACTGTGGGTAATACAGTGTTAGATTTGGGATGCGCATTGACTGCGGATAATACAGTGTTAGATTTGGAGTGCGCATAGACTGCAGGTAATACGGTGTTAGATTTGGAGTGCACATTGACTGTGGGCAATACGGCCGTGGATTTGGAGTGTGCATTGACTGTGGGCAATACGGCCGTGGATTTTGAATTCGCATTGACTGTCGGTAATAAGGCCGTGGATATTGACTGCGCATTGACTGTGGGTAATACGGTGTTACATTTGGAGTCAGCATTATCTGCGGGTAATACGGTGTTAGATTTGGAGTGCGCATTGACCGTGGGTAATACAGTGTTTCATTTGGATTGCGCATTGTCTGTGGGCAATACGGCTGTGAAATTGGAGTGCACATTGACTGTGGGTAATACAGTGTTTCATTTGGATTGCGCATTGACTGTGGGCAATACGGCGTGAGATTTGGGGTGCGCATTGACTGAGGGTAATACGGTGTAAGATTTGGAGTGTGCATTGACTCTCGGGAATATGGTGTTAGATTTGGAGTGCAAATTGACTGTGGGCAACACGGCCATTGATTTTGAGTGCGCATAGACTGCGGGTAATACCGTGTTAGATTTGGAGTGCACATTGACTGTGGGTAATATGGTTTTAGATTTGGTGTGCGCATTGACTGCAGGTAATACAGTGTTAGATTTGGAGTGCGCATTGACTGTGGGTAATATGGTGTTATATATGGAGTTCGCATTGTCTGTGGGCAATACGGCCGTGGATTTTGAGTTCGCATTGACTGTCAGTAATAAGGCCGTGGATCTGGACTGCACATTGACTGTGGGTAATACATTGTTACATTTGGAATGCACATTGACTGTGGGTAATACAATGTTAGATTTGGAGTGTGCATTGACTGCGAGTAATACGGTGTTAGATTTGGATTGCGCGTAGACTGCAGGTAATACGATGTTAGATTTGGAGTGCGCCTTGACTGTGGGTAATACGGCGTTAGATTTGGAGGGCGCATTGACTGTGGGTAAAAAAGTGTTAGATTTGGAGTGCGCATTGACTGCAGGTAATACGGTGTTAGATTTGGAGTGCGCATTGACTGTGGGTATCACGGTGTTGGATTTGGACTGTGCATTGATTTTGGGCAATATTGCCGTGGATTTGGTGTGCGCATTAACTGTGGACAATTCGACCATTAATTTGGAGTGCGCATTGACTGTGGGTAATACGGTGTTAGATTTGGAGTGCACATTGACTGCGGGTCATACGGTGTTAGATTTGGAGTGCGCATAGATTGCGGGTAATACGGTTTTAGATGTGGATTGTGCAATGACTGTGGGTAATACGGCTGTGAAATTGGAGTGCACATTGACTGTGGGTAATACGGTGTTCGATTTGGAGTGCGCATTGAGAGCGGGTAATACCGTGTTAGATTTGGAGTGCACATTGACTGTGTGTAATACGGTGTTAGATTTGGTGTGCGCATTGACTGCAGGTAATACGGTGTTAGATTTGGAGTGCACATTGACTGTGGGTAATACGGTGTTACATTTGGAGTCAGCATTGTCTGCAGGTAATACGGTTTTAGATTTGGAGTGCGCATTGAGATCTGCTAATACCGTGTTAGATTTGGAGCGCACATTGACTGTGGGTAATACGGTTTTAGATTTGCTGTGCGCATTGACTGCAGGTAATACGGTGTTAGATTTGGAGTGCGCATTGACTATGGGTTATATGGTGTACGATTTGGAGTGCACATTGACTGATGGTAATACGGTGTTTGATTTGGAGTGCGCATGGACGGCAGGTGATACTGTGTTAGATATGGGTTGTGCATTGACTGTGGGCAATACAGATGTGGAATTTCAGTGCGCATTGACTGTTGGTAATACGGTGTTAGATTTGGAGGGCGCATTGACTGTGGGCAATACGGCCGTGGATATTGAGTACACATTGACTGTCGGTAAGAAGGCCGTGGATATGGACTGCGCATTGACTGTGTGTAATACGGTGTTACATTTGGAGTGAGCATTGACTGCGGGTAATACGGTGTTAGATTTGGAATGCGCATTGACCGTGGGTAATACGGTGTTAGATTTGGAGTGCGCCTTGACTGTGGGTAAAACGGTGTTAAATTTGGAGTGCGCATTGACTGCAGGTAATACGGTGTTAGATTTGGAGTGCGCATTGAATGTGGGTAACATGGTGTAAGATTTGGAGTGCGCATTGACCGTGGGTAATACGGTGTTAGATTTGAAGTGCGCATTGACTGCCGGTAATACGGTGTTAGATTCATAGTGTGCATAGACTGCAGGTAATACGATGTTAGATTTGGTGTGCGCATTGAGAGCGGGTAACACCGTGTTAGATTTTGAGTGCACATTGACTGTGGGTAATACGGTGTTAGATTTGGTGTGCGCATTGACTGCAGGTAATACGGTGTTAGATTTGGAGTGCGCATTGACTGTGGGTAACATGGTGTAAGATTTGGAGTGCACGTTGACTGTGGGTAATACGGTGTTTGATTTGGAGTGCGCATGGACTGCAGGTAATACGGTGTTCGATATGGGTTGTACATTGACTGTGGGCAATACGGATGTGGAATTTCAGTGCGCATTGACTGTTGGTAATACGGTGTTAGATTTGGAGTGCGCATTGTCTGTGGGTAATATGGTGTTATATATGGAGTGCGCATTGACTGTGGGCAATACGGCCATGGATATTGAGTTCACATTGACAGTCGGTAACAAGGCCGTGGATATGGACTGCGCATTGACTATGGGAAATACGGTGTTACATTTGTAGTAAGCATTGACTGTGGGTAATACGGTGTTAGATTTGGAGTGCGCATTGACCGTGGGTAATACGGTGTTCGATTTGTATTGCGCATTGACTGTGGGTAATACAGGGTTAGATTTATAGTGCGCATTGACTGCGTGTAATACGGTGCTAGACTTGGAGTGGGCATTGAGAGCGGGTTATACCGTGATAGATTTGGAGTGCGCATTGACTGTGGGTAATACGGTGTTAGATTTGGTGTGCACATTGACTGCAGGTAATACGGTGTTAGATTTGGAGTGCGCATTGAATGTGGGTAACATGGTGTAAGATTTGGAGTGCGCATTGACCGTGGGTAAGACGTTGTTCGATTTGGAGTGCACATTGACTGTGGGTAAGACGTTGTTCGATTTGGAGTGCACATTGACTGTGGGTAAGACGTTGTTCGATTTGGAGTGTGCATTGACTGCGGGTAATATGGTGTTAGATTTGGATTGCGCATAGACTGCAGGTAATACGGTGTTAGATTTGGAGTGCTCATTGACTGTGGGCAATACGGCGTTAGATTTGGAGTGCGCATTGACTGAGGGTAAAAAAGTGTTAGATTTGTATTGCGCATTGACTGTGGGTAATACGGTATTACATTTGGAGTTCTCATTGCGTGTAATACGGTGCTACATTTGGAGTGCTCATAGACTGCAGGTAATACGGCTGTGAAATTGGAGTGCACATTGACTGTGGGTAATACGGCGTTTCATTTGGAGTGCACATTGACTATGTGTAATACGGTGTTAGATTTGGAGTGCGCATTGAGAGCGGGTAACACCGTGTTAGATTTTGAGTGCACATTGACTGTGGGTAATACGGTGTTAGATTTGGTGTGCGCATTGACTGCAGGTAATACGGTGTTAGATTTGGAGTGCGCATTGACTGTGGGTAACATGGTGTAAGATTTGGAGTGCACGTTGACTGTGGGTAATACGGTGTTTGATTTGGAGTGCGCATGGACTGCAGGTAATACGGTGTTCGATATGGGTTGTACATTGACTGTGGGCAATACGGATGTGGAATTTCAGTGCGCATTGACTGTTGGTAATACGGTGTTAGATTTGGAGTGCGCATTGTCTGTGGGTAATATGGTGTTATATATGGAGTGCGCATTGACTGTGGGCAATACGGCCATGGATATTGAGTTCACATTGACAGTCGGTAACAAGTCCGTGGATATGGACTGCGCATTGACTATGGGAAATACGGTGTTACATTTGTAGTAAGCATTGACTGTGGGTAATACGGTGTTAGATTTGGAGTGCGCATTGACCGTGGGTAATACGGTGTTCGATTTGTATTGCGCATTGACTGTGGGTAATACAGGGTTAGATTTATAGTGCGCATTGACTGCGTGTAATACGGTGCTAGACTTGGAGTGGGCATTGAGAGCGGGTTATACCGTGATAGATTTGGAGTGCGCATTGACTGTGGGTAATACGGTGTTAGATTTGGTGTGCACATTGACTGCAGGTAATACGGTGTTAGATTTGGAGTGCGCATTGAATGTGGGTAACATGGTGTAAGATTTGGAGTGCGCATTGACCGTGGGTAAGACGTTGTTCGATTTGGAGTGCACATTGACTGTGGGTAAGACGTTGTTCGATTTGGAGTGCACATTGACTGTGGGTAAGACGTTGTTCGATTTGGAGTGTGCATTGACTGCGGGTAATATGGTGTTAGATTTGGATTGCGCATAGACTGCAGGTAATACGGTGTTAGATTTGGAGTGCTCATTGACTGTGGGCAATACGGCGTTAGATTTGGAGTGCGCATTGACTGAGGGTAAAAAAGTGTTAGATTTGTATTGCGCATTGACTGTGGGTAATACGGTATTACATTTGGAGTTCTCATTGACTGCGTGTAATACGGTGCTACATTTGGAGTGCTCATAGACTGCAGGTAATACGGCTGTGAAATTGGAGTGCACATTGACTGTGGGTAATACGGCGTTTCATTTGGAGTGCACATTGACTGTGTGTAATACGGTGTTAGATTTGGAGTGCGCACTGAGCGCGGGTAATACCGTGTTAGATTTGGAGTGCACATTGACTGTGGGTAATACGGTGTTAGATTTGGTGTGCGCATTGACTGCAGGTAATACGGTGTTAGATTTGGAGTGCGCATTGACTGTGGGTAACATGGTGTAAGATTTGGAGTGCACATTGACTGTGGGCAATACGGACATGGATTTTGAGTTCGCATTGACTGTCGGTAATAAGGCCGTGGATATGGACGGCGCATTGACTGTGGGTAATACGGTGTTAGATTTGGAGTGCGCATTAACTGTGGGCAATACGGCGTTAGATTTGGAGTGCGCATTGACTGAGGGGAAAAAAAGTGTTAGATTGGTATTGCGCATTGACTGTGGGTAATACAGTGTTAGATTTGGAGTGCGCAGAGACTGCGGGTGATATGGTGTTAGATTTGGAGTGTGCATTGACTGTGTGTAATACGGTGTTAGATTTGGAGTGTGCATTGAGAGCGGGTAATACCGTGTTAGATTTGGAGTGCACATTGACTGTGGGTAATACGGTGTTAGATTTGGTGTGCGCATTGACAGCAGGGAATACGGTGCTAGTCTTGGAGTGCGCATTGAGAGCAGGTAATACCGTGTTAGATTTGGAGTGCACATTGGCTGTGGGTAATACGGTGTTAGATTTGGAGTGTGCATTGATTGTGTGTAATACGGTGTTAGGTTTGGAGTGCGCATTGAGAGCGGGTAATACCGTGTTCGATTTGGAGGGCACATTCACTGTGGGTAATACGGTGTTAGATTTGGAGTGCACATTGACTGTGGGTAATACGGTGTTAGATTTGGAGTGCACATTGACTGTGGGTAAGACGTTGTTAGATTTGGAGTCTGCATTGACTGCGTTTAATACGGTGTTAGATTTGGATTGCACATAGACTGCAGGTAATACGGTGTTAGATTTGGAGTGCACATTGACTGTGGGTAATACCGTGTTAGATTTGGTGTGCGCATTGACTGCAGGTAATACAGTGTTAGATTTGGAGTGCGCATTGACTGTAGGTAACATGGTGTAAGATTTGGAGTGCACATTGACTGTGGGTAATACGGTGTTTGATTTGGAGTGCGCATGGACTGCTGGTAATACGGTGTTAGATATGGGTTGTGCATTGACTGTGGGCAATACGGATATGGAATTTCAGTGCGCGTTGACTGTGGGTAATACGGTGTTACATTTGGAGTGAGCATTGTCTGCGGGAAATACAGTGTTAGATTTGGAGTGCGCCTTGACTGCGGGTAATACAGTGTTAGATTTGGAGTGCGCATTGACTGTTGGTAATACGGTGTTAGATTTGGAGTGCGCATTGTCTGTGGGTAATATGGTGTTATATATGGAGTGCGCATTGACTGTGGGCAATACGGCCATGGATATTGAGTTCACATTGACAGTCGGTAACAAGGCCGTGGATATGGACTGCGCATTGACTATGGGAAATACGGTGTTACATTTGTAGTAAGCATTGACTGTGGGTAATACGGTGTTAGATTTGGAGTGCGCATTGACCGTGGGTAATACGGTGTTCGATTTGTATTGCGCATTGACTGTGGGTAATACAGGGTTAGATTTATAGTGCGCATTGACTGCGTGTAATACGGTGCTAGACTTGGAGTGGGCATTGAGAGCGGGTTATACCGTGATAGATTTGGAGTGCGCATTGACTGTGGGTAATTCGGTGTTAGATTTGGTGTGCACATTGACTGCAGGTAATACGGTGTTAGATTTGGAGTGCGCATTGAATGTGGGTAACATGGTGTAAGATTTGGAGTGCGCATTGACCGTGGGTAAGACGTTGTTCGATTTGGAGTGCACATTGACTGTGGGTAAGACGTTGTTCGATTTGGAGTGCACATTGACTGTGGGTAAGACGTTGTTCGATTTGGAGTGTGCATTGACTGCGGGTAATATGGTGTTAGATTTGGATTGCGCATAGACTGCAGGTAATACGGTGTTAGATTTGGAGTGCTCATTGACTGTGGGCAATACGGCGTTAGATTTGGAGTGCGCATTGACTGAGGGTAAAAAAGTGTTAGATTTGTATTGCGCATTGACTGTGGGTAATACGGTATTACATTTGGAGTTCTCATTGACTGCGTGTAATACGGTGCTACATTTGGAGTGCTCATAGACTGCAGGTAATACGGCTGTGAAATTGGAGTGCACATTGACTGTGGGTAATACGGCGTTTCATTTGGAGTGCACATTGACTATGTGTAATACGGTGTTAGATTTGGAGTGCGCATTGAGAGCGGGTAACACCGTGTTAGATTTTGAGTGCACATTGACTGTGGGTAATACGGTGTTAGATTTGGTGTGCGCATTGACTGCAGGTAATACGGTGTTAGATTTGGAGTGCGCATTGACTGTGGGTAACATGGTGTAAGATTTGGAGTGCACGTTGACTGTGGGTAATACGGTGTTTGATTTGGAGTGCGCATGGACTGCAGGTAATACGGTGTTCGATATGGGTTGTACATTGACTGTGGGCAATACGGATGTGGAATTTCAGTGCGCATTGACTGTTGGTAATACGGTGTTAGATTTGGAGTGCGCATTGTCTGTGGGTAATATGGTGTTATATATGGAGTGCGCATTGACTGTGGGCAATACGGCCATGGATATTGAGTTCACATTGACAGTCGGTAACAAGGCCGTGGATATGGACTGCGCATTGACTATGGGAAATACGGTGTTACATTTGTAGTAAGCATTGACTGTGGGTAATACGGTGTTAGATTTGGAGTGCGCATTGACCGTGGGTAATACGGTGTTCGATTTGTATTGCGCATTGACTGTGGGTAATACAGGGTTAGATTTATAGTGCGCATTGACTGCGTGTAATACGGTGCTAGACTTGGAGTGGGCATTGAGAGCGGGTTATACCGTGATAGATTTGGAGTGCGCATTGACTGTGGGTAATACGGTGTTAGATTTGGTGTGCACATTGACTGCAGGTAATACGGTGTTAGATTTGGAGTGCGCATTGAATGTGGGTAACATGGTGTAAGATTTGGAGTGCGCATTGACCGTGGGTAAGACGTTGTTCGATTTGGAGTGCACATTGACTGTGGGTAAGACGTTGTTCGATTTGGAGTGCACATTGACTGTGGGTAAGACGTTGTTCGATTTGGAGTGTGCATTGACTGCGGGTAATATGGTGTTAGATTTGGATTGCGCATAGACTGCAGGTAATACGGTGTTAGATTTGGAGTGCTCATTGACTGTGGGCAATACGGCGTTAGATTTGGAGTGCGCATTGACTGAGGGTAAAAAAGTGTTAGATTTGTATTGCGCATTGACTGTGGGTAATACGGTATTACATTTGGAGTTCTCATTGACTGCGTGTAATACGGTGCTACATTTGGAGTGCTCATAGACTGCAGGTAATACGGCTGTGAAATTGGAGTGCACATTGACTGTGGGTAATACGGCGTTTCATTTGGAGTGCACATTGACTATGTGTAATACGGTGTTAGATTTGGAGTGCGCATTGAGAGCGGGTAACACCGTGTTAGATTTTGAGTGCACATTGACTGTGGGTAATACGGTGTTAGATTTGGTGTGCGCATTGACTGCAGGTAATACGGTGTAAGATTTGGAGTGCACGTTGACTGTGGGTAATACGGTGTTTGATTTGGAGTGCGCATGGACTGCAGGTAATACGGTGTTCGATATGGGTTGTACATTGACTGTGGGCAATACGGATGTGGAATTTCAGTGCGCATTGACTGTTGGTAATACGGTGTTAGATTTGGAGTGCGCATTGTCTGTGGGTAATATGGTGTTATATATGGAGTGCGCATTGACTGTGGGCAATACGGCCATGGATATTGAGTTCACATTGACAGTCGGTAACAAGGCCGTGGATATGGACTGCGCATTGACTATGGGAAATACGGTGTTACATTTGTAGTAAGCATTGACTGTGGGTAATACGGTGTTAGATTTGGAGTGCGCATTGACCGTGGGTAATACGGTGTTCGATTTGTATTGCGCATTGACTGTGGGTAATACAGGGTTAGATTTATAGTGCGCATTGACTGCGTGTAATACGGTGCTAGACTTGGAGTGGGCATTGAGAGCGGGTTATACCGTGATAGATTTGGAGTGCGCATTGACTGTGGGTAATACGGTGTTAGATTTGGTGTGCACATTGACTGCAGGTAATACGGTGTTAGATTTGGAGTGCGCATTGAATGTGGGTAACATGGTGTAAGATTTGGAGTGCGCATTGACCGTGGGTAAGACGTTGTTCGATTTGGAGTGCACATTGACTGTGGGTAAGACGTTGTTCGATTTGGAGTGCACATTGACTGTGGGTAAGACGTTGTTCGATTTGGAGTGTGCATTGACTGCGGGTAATATGGTGTTAGATTTGGATTGCGCATAGACTGCAGGTAATACGGTGTTAGATTTGGAGTGCTCATTGACTGTGGGCAATACGGCGTTAGATTTGGAGTGCGCATTGACTGAGGGTAAAAAAGTGTTAGATTTGTATTGCGCATTGACTGTGGGTAATACGGTATTACATTTGGAGTTCTCATTGACTGCGTGTAATACGGTGCTACATTTGGAGTGCTCATAGACTGCAGGTAATACGGCTGTGAAATTGGAGTGCACATTGACTGTGGGTAATACGGCGTTTCATTTGGAGTGCACATTGACTGTGTGTAATACGGTGTTAGATTTGGAGTGCGCACTGAGCGCGGGTAATACCGTGTTAGATTTGGAGTGCACATTGACTGTGGGTAATACGGTGTTAGATTTGGTGTGCGCATTGACTGCAGGTAATACGGTGTTAGATTTGGAGTGCGCATTGACTGTGGGTAACATGGTGTAAGATTTGGAGTGCACATTGACTGTGGGCAATACGGACATGGATTTTGAGTTCGCATTGACTGTCGGTAATAAGGCCGTGGATATGGACGGCGCATTGACTGTGGGTAATACGGTGTTAGATTTGGAGTGCGCATTAACTGTGGGCAATACGGCGTTAGATTTGGAGTGCGCATTGACTGAGGGGAAAAAAAGTGTTAGATTGGTATTGCGCATTGACTGTGGGTAATACAGTGTTAGATTTGGAGTGCGCAGAGACTGCGGGTGATATGGTGTTAGATTTGGAGTGTGCATTGACTGTGTGTAATACGGTGTTAGATTTGGAGTGTGCATTGAGAGCGGGTAATACCGTGTTAGATTTGGAGTGCACATTGACTGTGGGTAATACGGTGTTAGATTTGGTGTGCGCATTGACAGCAGGGAATACGGTGCTAGTCTTGGAGTGCGCATTGAGAGCAGGTAATACCGTGTTAGATTTGGAGTGCACATTGGCTGTGGGTAATACGGTGTTAGATTTGGAGTGTGCATTGATTGTGTGTAATACGGTGTTAGGTTTGGAGTGCGCATTGAGAGCGGGTAATACGGTGTTAGATTTGGAGGGCACATTCACTGTGGGTAATACGGTGTTAGATTTGGAGTGCACATTGACTGTGGGTAATACGGTGTTAGATTTGGAGTGCACATTGACTGTGGGTAAGACGTTGTTAGATTTGGAGTCTGCATTGACTGCGTTTAATACGGTGTTAGATTTGGATTGCACATAGACTGCAGGTAATACGGTGTTAGATTTGGAGTGCACATTGACTGTGGGTAATACCGTGTTAGATTTGGTGTGCGCATTGACTGCAGGTAATACAGTGTTAGATTTGGAGTGCGCATTGACTGTAGGTAACATGGTGTAAGATTTGGAGTGCACATTGACTGTGGGTAATACGGTGTTTGATTTGGAGTGCGCATGGACTGCTGGTAATACGGTGTTAGATATGGGTTGTGCATTGACTGTGGGCAATACGGATATGGAATTTCAGTGCGCGTTGACTGTGGGTAATACGGTGTTACATTTGGAGTGAGCATTGTCTGCGGGAAATACAGTGTTAGATTTGGAGTGCGCCTTGACTGCGGGTAATACAGTGTTAGATTTGGAGTGCGCATTGACTGTTGGTAATACGGTGTTAGATTTGGAGTGCGCATTGTCTGTGGGTAATATGGTGTTATATATGGAGTGCGCATTGACTGTGGGCAATACGGCCATGGATATTGAGTTCACATTGACAGTCGGTAACAAGGCCGTGGATATGGACTGCGCATTGACTATGGGAAATACGGTGTTACATTTGTAGTAAGCATTGACTGTGGGTAATACGGTGTTAGATTTGGAGTGCGCATTGACCGTGGGTAATACGGTGTTCGATTTGTATTGCGCATTGACTGTGGGTAATACAGGGTTAGATTTATAGTGCGCATTGACTGCGTGTAATACGGTGCTAGACTTGGAGTGGGCATTGAGAGCGGGTTATACCGTGATAGATTTGGAGTGCGCATTGACTGTGGGTAATTCGGTGTTAGATTTGGTGTGCACATTGACTGCAGGTAATACGGTGTTAGATTTGGAGTGCGCATTGAATGTGGGTAACATGGTGTAAGATTTGGAGTGCGCATTGACCGTGGGTAAGACGTTGTTCGATTTGGAGTGCACATTGACTGTGGGTAAGACGTTGTTCGATTTGGAGTGCACATTGACTGTGGGTAAGACGTTGTTCGATTTGGAGTGTGCATTGACTGCGGGTAATATGGTGTTAGATTTGGATTGCGCATAGACTGCAGGTAATACGGTGTTAGATTTGGAGTGCTCATTGACTGTGGGCAATACGGCGTTAGATTTGGAGTGCGCATTGACTGAGGGTAAAAAAGTGTTAGATTTGTATTGCGCATTGACTGTGGGTAATACGGTATTACATTTGGAGTTCTCATTGACTGCGTGTAATACGGTGCTACATTTGGAGTGCTCATAGACTGCAGGTAATACGGCTGTGAAATTGGAGTGCACATTGACTGTGGGTAATACGGCGTTTCATTTGGAGTGCACATTGACTATGTGTAATACGGTGTTAGATTTGGTGTGCGCATTGACAGCAGGGAATACGGTGCTAGTCTTGGAGTGCGCATTGAGAGCAGGTAATACCGTGTTAGATTTGGAGTGCACATTGGCTGTGGGTAATACGGTGTTAGATTTGGAGTGTGCATTGATTGTGTGTAATACGGTGTTAGGTTTGGAGTGCGCATTGAGAGCGGGTAATACCGTGTTCGATTTGGAGGGCACATTCACTGTGGGTAATACGGTGTTAGATTTGGAGTGCACATTGACTGTGGGTAATACGGTGTTAGATTTGGAGTGCACATTGACTGTGGGTAAGACGTTGTTAGATTTGGAGTCTGCATTGACTGCGTTTAATACGGTGTTAGATTTGGATTGCACATAGACTGCAGGTAATACGGTGTTAGATTTGGAGTGCACATTGACTGTGGGTAATACCGTGTTAGATTTGGTGTGCGCATTGACTGCAGGTAATACAGTGTTAGATTTGGAGTGCGCATTGACTGTAGGTAACATGGTGTAAGATTTGGAGTGCACATTGACTGTGGGTAATACGGTGTTTGTTTTGGAGTGCGCATGGACTGCTGGTAATACGGTGTTAGATATGGGTTGTGCATTGACTGTGGGCAATACGGATATGGAATTTCAGTGCGCGTTGACTGTGGGTAATACGGTGTTACATTTGGAGTGAGCATTGTCTGCGGGAAATACAGTGTTAGATTTGGAGTGCGCCTTGACTGCGGGTAATACAGTGTTAGATTTGGAGTGCGCATTGACTGTTGGTAATACGGTGTTAGATTTGGAGTGCGCATTGTCTGTGGGTAATATGGTGTTATATATGGAGTGCGCATTGACTGTGGGCAATACGGCCATGGATATTGAGTTCACATTGACAGTCGGTAACAAGGCCGTGGATATGGACTGCGCATTGACTATGGGAAATACGGTGTTACATTTGTAGTAAGCATTGACTGTGGGTAATACGGTGTTAGATTTGGAGTGCGCATTGACCGTGGGTAATACGGTGTTCGATTTGTATTGCGCATTGACTGTGGGTAATACAGGGTTAGATTTATAGTGCGCATTGACTGCGTGTAATACGGTGCTAGACTTGGAGTGGGCATTGAGAGCGGGTTATACCGTGATAGATTTGGAGTGCGCATTGACTGTGGGTAATTCGGTGTTAGATTTGGTGTGCACATTGACTGCAGGTAATACGGTGTTAGATTTGGAGTGCGCATTGAATGTGGGTAACATGGTGTAAGATTTGGAGTGCGCATTGACCGTGGGTAAGACGTTGTTCGATTTGGAGTGCACATTGACTGTGGGTAAGACGTTGTTCGATTTGGAGTGCACATTGACTGTGGGTAAGACGTTGTTCGATTTGGAGTGTGCATTGACTGCGGGTAATATGGTGTTAGATTTGGATTGCGCATAGACTGCAGGTAATACGGTGTTAGATTTGGAGTGCTCATTGACTGTGGGCAATACGGCGTTAGATTTGGAGTGCGCATTGACTGAGGGTAAAAAAGTGTTAGATTTGTATTGCGCATTGACTGTGGGTAATACGGTATTACATTTGGAGTTCTCATTGACTGCGTGTAATACGGTGCTACATTTGGAGTGCTCATAGACTGCAGGTAATACGGCTGTGAAATTGGAGTGCACATTGACTGTGGGTAATACGGCGTTTCATTTGGAGTGCACATTGACTATGTGTAATACGGTGTTAGATTTGGAGTGCGCATTGAGAGCGGGTAACACCGTGTTAGATTTTGAGTGCACATTGACTGTGGGTAATACGGTGTTAGATTTGGTGTGCGCATTGACTGCAGGTAATACGGTGTTAGATTTGGAGTGCGCATTGACTGTGGGTAACATGGTGTAAGATTTGGAGTGCACGTTGACTGTGGGTAATACGGTGTTTGATTTGGAGTGCGCATGGACTGCAGGTAATACGGTGTTCGATATGGGTTGTACATTGACTGTGGGCAATACGGATGTGGAATTTCAGTGCGCATTGACTGTTGGTAATACGGTGTTAGATTTGGAGTGCGCATTGTCTGTGGGTAATATGGTGTTATATATGGAGTGCGCATTGACTGTGGGCAATACGGCCATGGATATTGAGTTCACATTGACAGTCGGTAACAAGGCCGTGGATATGGACTGCGCATTGACTATGGGAAATACGGTGTTACATTTGTAGTAAGCATTGACTGTGGGTAATACGGTGTTAGATTTGGAGTGCGCATTGACCGTGGGTAATACGGTGTTCGATTTGTATTGCGCATTGACTGTGGGTAATACAGGGTTAGATTTATAGTGCGCATTGACTGCGTGTAATACGGTGCTAGACTTGGAGTGGGCATTGAGAGCGGGTTATACCGTGATAGATTTGGAGTGCGCATTGACTGTGGGTAATACGGTGTTAGATTTGGTGTGCACATTGACTGCAGGTAATACGGTGTTAGATTTGGAGTGCGCATTGAATGTGGGTAACATGGTGTAAGATTTGGAGTGCGCATTGACCGTGGGTAAGACGTTGTTCGATTTGGAGTGCACATTGACTGTGGGTAAGACGTTGTTCGATTTGGAGTGCACATTGACTGTGGGTAAGACGTTGTTCGATTTGGAGTGTGCATTGACTGCGGGTAATATGGTGTTAGATTTGGATTGCGCATAGACTGCAGGTAATACGGTGTTAGATTTGGAGTGCTCATTGACTGTGGGCAATACGGCGTTAGATTTGGAGTGCGCATTGACTGAGGGTAAAAAAGTGTTAGATTTGTATTGCGCATTGACTGTGGGTAATACGGTATTACATTTGGAGTTCTCATTGACTGCGTGTAATACGGTGCTACATTTGGAGTGCTCATAGACTGCAGGTAATACGGCTGTGAAATTGGAGTGCACATTGACTGTGGGTAATACGGCGTTTAATTTGGAGTGCACATTGACTGTGTGTAATACGGTGTTAGATTTGGAGTGCGCACTGAGCGCGGGTAATACCGTGTTAGATTTGGAGTGCACATTGACTGTGGGTAATACGGTGTTAGATTTGGTGTGCGCATTGACTGCAGGTAATACGGTGTTAGATTTGGAGTGCGCATTGACTGTGGGTAACATGGTGTAAGATTTGGAGTGCACATTGACTGTGGGCAATACGGACATGGATTTTGAGTTCGCATTGACTGTCGGTAATAAGGCCGTGGATATGGACGGCGCATTGACTGTGGGTAATACGGTGTTAGATTTGGAGTGCACATTGACTGTGGGTAAGACGTTGTTAGATTTGGAGTCTGCATTGACTGCGTTTAATACGGTGTTAGATTTGGATTGCACATAGACTGCAGGTAATACGGTGTTAGATTTGGAGTGCACATTGACTGTGGGTAATACCGTGTTAGATTTGGTGTGCGCATTGACTGCAGGTAATACAGTGTTAGATTTGGAGTGCGCATTGACTGTAGGTAACATGGTGTAAGATTTGGAGTGCACATTGACTGTGGGTAATACGGTGTTTGATTTGGAGTGCGCATGGACTGCTGGTAATACGGTGTTAGATATGGGTTGTGCATTGACTGTGGGCAATACGGATATGGAATTTCAGTGCGCGTTGACTGTGGGTAATACGGTGTTACATTTGGAGTGAGCATTGTCTGCGGGAAATACAGTGTTAGATTTGGAGTGCGCCTTGACTGCGGGTAATACAGTGTTAGATTTGGAGTGCGCATTGACTGTGGGTAATACGGTGTTAGATTTGGAGTGCACATTGACTGTGGGTAAGACGTTGTTAGATTTGGAGTCTGCATTGACTGCGTTTAATACGGTGTTAGATTTGGATTGCACATAGACTGCAGGTAATACGGTGTTAGATTTGGAGTGCACATTGACTGTGGGTAATACCGTGTTAGATTTGGTGTGCGCATTGACTGCAGGTAATACAGTGTTAGATTTGGAGTGCGCATTGACTGTCGGTAACATGGTGTAAGATTTGGAGTGCACATTGACTGTGGGTAATACGGTGTTTGATTTGGAGTGCGCATGGACTGCTGGTAATACGGTGTTAGATATGGGTTGTGCATTGACTGTGGGCAATACGGATATGGAATTTCAGTGCGCGTTGACTGTGGGTAATACGGTGTTACATTTGGAGTGAGCATTGTCTGCGGGAAATACAGTGTTAGATTTGGAGTGCGCCTTGACTGCGGGTAATACAGTGTTAGATTTGGAGTGCGCATTGACTGTTGGTAATACGGAGTTAGATTTGGAGGGAGCATTGACTGTGGGTAATATGGTGTTATATATGGAGTGCGCACTGACTGTGGGCAATACGGCCGGGGATATTGAGTTCGCATTGACAGTCGGTAACAAGGCCGTGGATGTGGACTGCGCATTGACTGTGGGTAATACGATGTTAGATTTGGAGTGCGCAGATTCTGCGGGTAATGCGGTGTTAGATTTGGAGTGCACATTGACTGTGGGTAATACAGTGTTAGATTTGGAGTGCACATTGACTGTGGCTAAGACGTTGTTAGATTTGGAGTCTGCATTGACTGCGGTTAATACGGTGTTAGATTTGGAGTGCGCATTGACTGTGGGCAATACGGCGTTAGATTTGGAGTACGCATTGACTGAGGGTAAAAAAGTGTTAGATTTGTATTGCGCATTGACTGTGGGTAATACGGTGTTAGATTTGGAGTGCACATTGACTGTGGCTAAGACGTTGTTAGATTTGGAGTCTGCATTGACTGCGGTTAATACGGTGTTAGATTTGGAGTGCGCATTGACTGTGGGCAATATGGCGTTAGATTTGGAGTACGCATTGACTGAGGGTAAAAAAGTGTTAGATTTGTATTGCGCATTGACTGTGGGTAATACAGTGTTAGATTTGGGATGCGCATTGACTGCGGGTAATACGGTGTTAGATTTGGAGTGCGCATAGACTGCAGGTAATACGGTGTTAGATTTGGAGTGCGCATTGTCTGTGGGTAATACGGTGTTACATTTGGAGTCAGCATTGACTGCGGGTAATACGGTGTTAGATTTGGAGTGCACATTGACTGTGGGCAATACGGCGTTAGATTTGGACGGCGCATTGACTGAGGGTAAAAAAGTGTTAGATTTGTATTGCGCATTGACTGTGGGTAATACAGTGTTAGATTTGGGATGCGTATTGACAGTGGGTAATACGGTGTTAGATTTTTAGTGCGCATTGACTGCGTGTAATACTGTGCTAGACTTGGAGTGCTCATTGACTGTGGGTAATACGGTGTTAGATTTGGAGTGCGCATTGACTGTAGGTAACATGGTGTAAGATTTGGAGTGCACATTGACTGTGGGTAATACGGTGTTTGATTTGGAGTGCGCATGGACTGCTGGTAAAAAAGTGTTAGATTTGTATTGCGTATTGACAGTGGGTAATACGGTGTTAGATTTGTAGTGCGCATTGACTGCGTGTAATACTGTGCTAGACTTGGAGTGCTCATTGACTGTGGGTAATACGGTGTTAGATTTGGAGTGCGCATTGACTGTGGGCAATACGGCCGTGGATTTGGAGTGTGCATTGACTGTGGGCAATACGGCCGTGGATTTTGAGTTCTCATTGACTGTCGGTAATAAGGCCGTGGATATTGACTGCGCATTGACTGTGGGTAATACGGTGTTACATTTGGAGTCAGCATTATCTGCGGGTAATACGGTGTTAGATTTGGAGTGCGCATTGACCGTGGGTAATACAGTGTTTCATTTGGATTGCGCATTGACTGTGGGCAAAACGGCTGTGAAATTGGAGTGCGCATTGACTGTGGGTAATACAGTGTTTCATTTGGATTGCGCATTGACTGTGGGCAATAGGGCGTGAGATTTGGGGTGCGCATTGACTGAGGGTAATACGGTGTAAGATTTGGAGTGTGCATTGACTGTGGGTAATACGGTGTTTGATTTGGAGTGCGCATGGACTGCTGGTAATACGGTGTTAGATATGGGTTGTGCATTGACTGTGGGCAATACGGATGTAGAATTTCAGTGCGCGTTGACTGTGGGTATTACGGTGTTACATTTGGAGTGAGCATTGACTGCGGGTAGTACAGTGTTAGATTTGGAGTGCGTATTGACTGCGGGCAATACGGTGTTGGATTTGGATTGCGCATTGACTGTGGGCAATACGGCGTGAGATTTGGAGTGCGCATTGACTGCGGGTAATACGGTGTAAGATTTGGAGTGTGCATTGACTCTGGGGAATATGGTGTTAGATTTGGAGTGCACATTGACTGTGGGCAATACGGCGTAAGATTTGGACTGCGCATTGACTGAGGGTAAAAAAGTGTTAGATTTGTATTGCGCATTGTCTGTGGGTAATACGGTGTTTGATTTGGAGTGCGCATGGACTGCTGGTAATACGGTGTTAGATATGGGTTGTGCATTGACTGTGGGCAATACGGATGTAGAATTTCAGTGCGCGTTGACTGTGGGTATTACGGTGTTACATTTGGAGTGAGCATTGACTGCGGGTAGTACAGTGTTAGATTTGGAGTGCATATTGACTGCGGGCAATACGGTGTTGGATTTGGATTGCGCATTGACTGTGGGCAATACGGCGTGAGATTTGGAGTGCGCATTGACTGCGGGTAATACGGTGTAAGATTTGGAGTGTGCATTGACTCTGGGGAATATGGTGTTAGATTTGGAGTGCACATTGACTGTGGGCAATACGGCGTAAGATTTGGACTGCGCATTGACTGAGGGTAAAAAAGTGTTAGATTTGTATTGCGCATTGTCTGTGGGTAATACAGTGTTAGATTTGTAGTGCGCATTGACTGCATGTAATACTGTGCTAGACTTGGAGTGCTCCTTGACTGTGGGTAATACGGTGTTAGATTTGGAGTGCGCATTGACTGTGGGCAATACGGCCGTGGATTTGGAGTGTGCATTGACTGTGCGCAATACGGCCGTGGATTTTGAGTTCGCATTGATTGTCGGTAATAAGGACATGGATATTGACTGCGCATTGACTGTGGGTAATACGGTGTTACATTTGGAGTCAGCATTGTCTGCAGGTAATACGGTGTTAGATTTGGAGTGCGCATTGTGTGTAATATGGTTTTAGATTTGGAGTGCGCATTGAGATCTGCTAATACCGTGTTAGATTTGGAGTGCACATTGACTGTGGGTAATACGGTTTTAGATTTGGTGTGCGCATTGACAGCAGGTAATACGGTGTTAGATTTGGAGTGCACATTGACTGTGGGTTATATGGTGTACGATTTGGAGTGCACATTGACTGATGGTAATACGGTGTTTGATTTGGAGTGCGCATGGACGGCAGGTGATACTGTGTTAGATATGCGTTGTGCATTGACTGTGGGCAATACAGATGTGGAATTTCAGTGCGCATTGACTGTGGGCAATACGGCCGTGGATATTGAGTACACATTGACTGTCGGTAAGAAGGCCGTGGATATGGACTGCGCATTGACTGTGGGTAGTACAGTGTTAGATTTGTAGTGCGCATTGACTGCGTGTAATACTGTGCTAGACTTGGAGTGCTCATTGACTGTGGGTAATACGGTGTTAGATTTGTAGTGCGCATTGACTGTGGGCAATACGGCCGTGGATTTGGAGTGTGCATTGACTGTGGGCAATACGGCCGTGGATTTTGAGTTTGCATTGATTGTCGGTAATAAGGACGTGGATATTGACTGCGCATTGACTGTGGGTAATACAGTGTTACATTTGGAGTCAGCATTGTCTGCAGGTAATACGGTGTCAGATTTGGAGTGCGCATTGACTGTGTGTAATACGGTTTTAGATTTGGAGTGCGCATTGAGATCTGCTAATACCGTGTTAGATTTGGAGTGCACATTGACTGTGGGTAATACGGTTTTAGATTTGGTGTGCGCATTGACAGCAGGTAATACGGTGTTAGATTTGGAGTGCACATTGACTGTGGGTTATATGGTGTACGATTTGGAGTGCACATTGACTGATGGTAATACGGTGTTTGATTTGGAGTGCGCATGGACGGCAGGTGATACTGTGTTAGATATGCGTTGTGCATTGACTGTGGGCAATACAGATGTGGAATTTCAGTGCGCATTGAATGTGGGTAATACGGTGTTAGATTTAGAGTGCACACTGAGAGCGGGTAATACCGTGTTAGATTTGGAGTGCACATTGACTGTGGGTAATACGGTGTTAGATTTGGTGTGCGCATTGACTGCAGGTAATACGGTGTTAGATTTGGAGTGCGCATTTACTGTGGGTAACATGGTGTAAGATTTGGAGTGCACATTGACTGTGGGTAATATGGTGTTTGATTTGGAGTGCGCATGGACTGTTGGTAATACGGTGTTAGATATGGGTTGTGCATTGACTTTGGGCAATACGGATGTGGAATTTCAGTGCGCGTTGACTATGGGTAATACGGTGTTACATTTGGAGTGAGCATTGTCTGCGGGTAATACAGTGTTAGATTTGGAGTGCGTATTGACTGCGGGTAATACGGTGTTAGATTTGGAGTGCGCATTGACTGTGGGCAATACGGTGTCAGATTTGAAGTGCGCATTGACTGCCGGTAATACGGTGTTAGATTCGTAGTGCGCATTGACTGCAGGTAATACGGTGTTAGATTCGTAGTGCGCATTGACTGCAGGTAATACGGTGTTAGATTTGTAGTGCGCATTGACTGCGTGTAATACTGTGCTAGACTTGGAGTGCTCATTGACTGTGGGCAATACGGCCGTGGATTTGGAGTGTGCATTGACTGTGGGCAATACGGCCGTGGATTTTGAGTTCGCATTGATTGTCGGTAATAAGGACGTGGATATTGACTGCGCATTGACTGTGGGTAATACGGTGTTACATTTGGAGTCAACATTGTCTGCAGGTAATATGGTGTTAGATTTGGAGTGCGCATTGACTGTGTGTAATATGGTTTTAGATTTGGAGTGCGCATTGAGATCTGCTAATACCGTGTTGGATTTGGAGTGCACATTGACTGTGGGTAATATGGTTTTAGATCTGGTGTGCGCATTGACTGCCGGTAATACGGTGTTAGATTGGAGTGCGCATTGACTGTGGGTTATATGGTGTACGATTGTGAGTGCACATTGACTGATGGTAATACGGTGTTTGATTTGGAGTGCGCATGGACGGCAGGTGATACTGTGTTAGATATGCGTTGTGCATTGACTGTGGGCAATACAGATGTGGAATTTCAGTGCGCATTGACTGTTGGTAACACGGTGTTAGATTTGGAGGGCGCATCGACTGTGGGCAATACGGCCGTGGATATTGAGTACACATTGACTGTCGGTAAGAAGGCCGTGGATATGGACTGCGCATTGACTGTGGGTAATACGGTGTTACTTTTGGAGTGAGCATTGACTGCGGGTAATACGGTGTTAGATTTGGAATGCGCATTGACCGTGGGTAATACAGTGTTAGATTTGGAGTGCGCTTGACTGCGGGTAATACGGTGTTAGATTTGGAGTGCGCATTGACTGTTGGTAATACGGTGTTAGATTTGGAGGGAGCATTGACTGTGGGTAATATGGTGTTATATATGGAGTGCGCACTGACTCTGGGCAATACGGCCGTGGATATTGAGTTCGCATTGACTGTCGGTAACAAGGCCGTGGATATGGACTGCGCATTGACTGTGGGTAATACGGTTTTAGGCTTGGATTGCGCATTGACTGTGGGCAATACGGCATGAGATTTGGAGTGCGCATTGACTCCAGGTAATACGGTGTAAGATTTGGAGTGTGCATTGACTCTGGGGAATATGGTGTTAGATTTGGAGTCCACATTGACTGTGGGTAAGACGTTGTTAGATTTGGAGTGTGCATTGACTGCGGGTAATACTGTGTTGGATTGGCATAGACTGCAGGTAATACGGTGTTAGATTTGGTGTGTTCATTGACTGTGTGTAATACAGTGTTAGATTTGGAGTGCGCATTGAGAGCGGGTAATACGGTGTTAGATTTGGAGTGCGCATTGACTGTGAGTAACATGGTGTAAGATTTGGAGTGCCCATTGACTGTGGGTAATACGGTGTTTGATTTGGAATGCGCATGGAATGCAGGTAATATGGTGTTAGATATGGGTTGTGCATTCACTATGGGCAATATGGATGTGGAATTTCAGTGCACATTGACTGCTGGTAATACGGTGTTAGATTTGGAGGGCGCATTGACTGTGGGTAATATGGTATTATATATGTAGTGCGCATTCGCTGTGGGCAGTACGGCCATGGATATTGTGTTCGCATTGACTGTCGGTAACAAGGCCGTGGATATGGACTGCGCATTGACTGTGGGTAATACGGTGTTAGATTTGGAGTGCGCAGATTCTGCGGGTAATGCGGTGTTAGATTTGGAGTGCACATTGACTGTGGGTAATACGGTGTTAGATTTGGAGTGCACATTGACTGTGGGTAAGACGTTGTTAGATTTGGAGTCTGCATTGACTGCGGTTAATACGGTGTTAGATTTGGATTGCGCATAGACTGCAGGTAATACGGTGTTAGATTTGGAGTGCGCATTGACTGTGGGCAATACGGCGTTAGATTTGGAGTGCGCATTGACTGAGGGTAAAAAAGTGTTAGATTTGTATTGTGCATTGACTGTGGGTAATACAGTGTTAGATTTGGGATGCGCATTGACTGCGGGTAATACGGTGTTAGATTTGGAGTGCGCATAGACTGCAGGTAATACGGTGTTGGATTGGCATAGACTGCAGGTAATACGGTGTTAGATTTGGTGTGTTCATTGACTGTGTGTAATACAGTGTTAGATTTGGAGTGCGCATTGAGAGCGGGTAATACGGTGTTAGATTTGGAGTGCGCATTGACTGTGAGTAACATGGTGTAAGATTTGGAGTGCCCATTGACTGTGGGTAATACGGTGTTTGATTTGGAATGCGCATGGACTGCAGGTAATATGGTGTTAGATATGGGTTGTGCATTCACTATGGGCAATATGGATGTGGAATTTCAGTGCACATTGACTGCTGGTAATACGGTGTTAGATTTGGAGGGCGCATTGACTGTGGGTAATATGGTATTATATATGTAGTGCGCATTCGCTGTGGGCAGTACGGCCGTGGATATTGTGTTCGCATTGACTGTCGGTAACAAGGCCGTGGATATGGACTGCGCATTGACTGTGGGTAATACGGTGTTAGATTTGGAGTGCGCAGATTCTGCGGGTAATGCGGTGTTAGATTTGGAGTGCACATTGACTGTGGGTAATACGGTGTTAGATTTGGAGTGCACATTGACTGTGGGTAAGACGTTGTTAGATTTGGAGTCTGCATTGACTGCGGTTAATACGGTGTTAGATTTGGATTGCGCATAGACTGCAGGTAATACGGTGTTAGATTTGGAGTGCGCATTGACTGTGTGCAATACGGCGTTAGATTTGGAGTGCGCATTGACTGAGGGTAAAAAAGTGTTAGATTTGTATTGTGCATTGACTGTGGGTAATACAGTGTTAGATTTGGGATGCGCATTGACTGCGGGTAATACGGTGTTAGATTTGGAGTGCGCATAGACTGCAGGTAATACGGTGTTAGATTTGGAGTGCACATTGACTGTGGGCAATACGGCCGTGGATTTGGAGTGTGCATTGACTGTGGGCAATACGGCGTTAGATTTGGACGGCGCATTGACTGAGGGTAAAAAAGTGTTAGATTTGTATTGCG
Source organism: Hypanus sabinus (assembly GCF_030144855.1). Classification (NCBI taxonomy): domain Eukaryota; kingdom Metazoa; phylum Chordata; class Chondrichthyes; order Myliobatiformes; family Dasyatidae; genus Hypanus; species Hypanus sabinus. The sequence goes on from NC_082739.1 coordinate 44,990,553, forward strand.
CATTGACTGTGGGTAATACAGTGTTAGATTTGGGATGCGCATTGACTGCGGGTAATACGGTGTTAGATTTGGAGTGCGCATAGACTGCGTGTAATACTGTGCTAGACTTGGAGTGCTCATTGACTGTGGGCAATACGGCGTTAGATTTGGAGTGCGCATTGACTGAGGGTAAAAAAGTGTTAGATTTGTATTGTGCATTGACTGTGGGTAATACAGTGTTAGATTTGGGATGCGCATTGACTGCGGGTAATACGGTGTTAGATTTGGAGTGCGCATAGACTGCAGGTAATACGGTGTTAGATTTGGAGTGCACATTGACTGTGGGCAATACGGCCGTGGATTTGGAGTGTGCATTGACTGTGGGTAATACGATGTTAGATTTGGAGTGCGCAGATTCTGCGGGTAATGCGGTGTTAGATTTGGAGTGCACATTGACTGTGGCTAAGACGTTGTTAGATTTGGAGTCTGCATTGACTGCGGTTAATACGGTGTTAGATTTGGAGTGCGCATTGACTGTGGGCAATACGGCGTTAGATTTGGAGTACGCATTGACTGAGGGTAAAAAAGTGTTAGATTTGTATTGCGCATTGACTGTGGGTAATACAGTGTTAGATTTGGGATGCGCATTGACTGCGGGTAATACGGTGTTAGATTTGGAGTGCGCATAGACTGCAGGTAATACGGTGTTAGATTTGGAGTGCGCATTGACTGTGGGTAATACGGTGTTACTTTTGGAGTCAGCATTGACTGCGGGTAATACGGTGTTAGATTTGGAGTGCACATTGACTGTGGGCAATACGGCGTTAGATTTGGACGGCGCATTGACTGAGGGTAAAAAAGTGTTAGATTTGTATTGCGCATTGACTGTGGGTAATACAGTGTTAGATTTGGGATGCGCATTGACAGTGGGTAATACGGTGTTAGATTTGTAGTGTGCATTGACTGCGTGTAATACTGTGCTAGACTTGGAGTGCTCATTGACTGTGGGTAATACGGTGTTAGATTTGGAGTGCGCATTGACTGTGGGCAATACGGCCGTGGATTTGGAGTGTGCATTGACTGTGGGCAATACGGCCGTGGATTTTGAGTTCTCATTGACTGTCGGTAATAAGGCCGTGGATATTGACTGCGCATTGACTGTGGGTAATACGGTGTTTCATTTGGAGTCAGCATTATCTGCGGGTAATACGGTGTTAGATTTGGAGTGCGCATTGACCGTGGGTAATACAGTGTTTCATTTGGATTGCGCATTGACTGTGGGCAAAACGGCTGTGAAATTGGAGTGCGCATTGACTGTGGGTAATACAGTGTTTCATTTGGATTGCGCATTGACTGTGGGCAATAGGGCGTGAGATTTGGGGTGCGCATTGACTGAGGGTAATACGGTGTAAGATTTGGAGTGTGCATTGACTGTGGGTAATACGGTGTTTGATTTGGAGTGCGCATGGACTGCTGGTAATACGGTGTTAGATATGGGTTGTGCATTGACTGTGGGCAATACGGATGTAGAATTTCAGTGCGCGTTGACTGTGGGTATTACGGTGTTACATTTGGAGTGAGCATTGACTGCGGGTAGTACAGTGTTAGATTTGGAGTGCGTATTGACTGCGGGCAATACGGTGTTGGATTTGGATTGCGCATTGACTGTGGGCAATACGGCGTGAGATTTGGAGTGCGCATTGACTGCGGGTAATACGGTGTAAGATTTGGAGTGTGCATTGACTCTGGGGAATATGGTGTTAGATTTGGAGTGCACATTGACTGTGGGCAATACGGCGTAAGATTTGGACTGCGCATTGACTGAGGGTAAAAAAGTGTTAGATTTGTATTGCGCATTGTCTGTGGGTAATACAGTGTTAGATTTGTAGTGCGCATTGACTGCATGTAATACTGTGCTAGACTTGGAGTGCTCATTGACTGTGGGTAATACGGTGTTAGATTTGGAGTGCGCATTGACTGTGGGCAATACGGCCGTGGATTTGGAGTGTGCATTGACTGTGCGCAATACGGCCGTGGATTTTGAGTTCGCATTGATTGTCGGTAATAAGGACGTGGATATTGACTGCGCATTGACTGTGGGTAATACGGTGTTACATTTGGAGTCAGCATTGTCTGCAGGTAATACGGTGTTAGATTTGGAGTGCGCATTGTGTGTAATACGGTTTTAGATTTGGAGTGCGCATTGACTGTGGGTAATACGGTTTTAGATTTGGTGTGCGCATTGACTGTGGGCAATACGGCCGTGGATTTGGAGTGTGCATTGACTGTGCGCAATACGGCCGTGGATTTTGAGTTCGCATTGATTGTCGGTAATAAGGACGTGCATATTGACTGCGCATTGACTGTGGGTAATACGGTGTTACATTTGTAGTCAGCATTGTCTGCAGATAATACGGTGTTAGATTTGGAGTGCGCATTGTGTGTAATACGGTTTTAGATTTGGAGTGCACATTGACTGTGGGTAATACGGTGTTACATTTGGAGTCAGCATTGTCTGCAGGTAATACGGTTTTAGATTTGGAGTGCGCATTGAGATCTGCTAATACCGTGTTAGATTTGGAGCGCACATTGACTGTGGGTAATACGGTTTTAGATTTGCTGTGCGCATTGACTGCAGGTAATACGGTGTTAGATTTGGAGTGCGCATTGACTATGGGTTATATGGTGTACGATTTGGAGTGCACATTGACTGATGGTAATACGGTGTTTGATTTGGAGTGCGCATGGACGGCAGGTGATACTGTGTTAGATATGGGTTGTGCATTGACTGTGGGCAATACAGATGTGGAATTTCAGTGCGCATTGACTGTTGGTAATACGGTGTTAGATTTGGAGGGCGCATTGACTGTGGGCAATACGGCCGTGGATATTGAGTACACATTGACTGTCGGTAAGAAGGCCGTGGATATGGACTGCGCATTGACTGTGTGTAATACGGTGTTACATTTGGAGTGAGCATTGACTGCGGGTAATACGATGTTAGATTTGGAATGCGCATTGACCGTGGGTAATACGGTGTTAGATTTGGAGTGCGCCTTGACTGCGGGTAATACAGTGTTAGATTTGGAGTGCGTATTGACTGCGGGTAATACGGTGTTAGATTTGGAGTGCGCATTGACTGTTGGTAATACGGTGTTAGATTTGGAGGGAGCATTGACTGTGGGTAATATGGTGTTATATATGGAGTGCGCACTGACTCTGGGCAATACGGCCGTGGATATTGAGTTCGCATTGACTGTCGGTAACAAGGCCGTGGATATGGACTGCGCATTGACTGTGGGTAATACGGTTTTAGGCTTGGATTGCGCAATGACTGCGGGTGATACGGCAGTGAAATTGGAGTGCACATTGACTGTGGGTAATACAGTGTTTCATTTGGATTGCGCGTTGACTGTGGGCAATACGGCGTGAGATTTGGAGTGCGCATTGACTCCAGGTAATACGGTGTAAGCTTTGGAGTGTGCATTGACTCTGGGGAATATGGTGTTAGATTTGGAGTGCAAATTGACTGTGGGCAACACGGCCGTGGATTTTGATTGCACAGAGACTGCGGGTAATACGGTGTTAGATTTGGAGTCCACATTGACTGTGGGTAAGACGTTGTTAGATTTGGAGTGTGCATTGACTGTGGGTAATACGGTGTTGGATTGGCATAGATTGCAGGTAATACGGTGTTAGATTTGGAGTGCGCATTGACTGTGGGCAATACAGCCGTGGATTTGGAGTGTGCATTGACTGTGGGCAATACGCCCGTGGATTTTGAGTTCACATTGACTGTCAGCAATAAGGCCGTGGATATTGACTGCGCATTGAATGTGGGTAATACGGTGTTAGATTTAGAGTGCACACTGAGAGCGGGTAATACCGTGTTAGATTTGGAGTGCACATTGACTGTGGGTAATACGGTGTTAGATTTGGTGTGCGCATTGACTGCAGGTAATACGGTGTTAGATTTGGAGTGCGCATTTACTGTGGGTAACATGGTGTAAGATTTGGAGTGCACATTGACTGTGGGTAATATGGTGTTTGATTTGGAGTGCGCATGGACTGTTGGTAATACGGTGTTAGATATGGGTTGTGCATTGACTTTGGGCAATACGGATGTGGAATTTCAGTGCGTGTTGACTATGGGTAATACGGTGTTACATTTGGAGTGAGCATTGTCTGCGGGTAATACAGTGTTAGATTTGGAGTGCGTATTGACTGCGGGTAATACGGTGTTAGATTTGGAGTGCGCATTGACTGTGGGCAATACGGTGTCAGATTTGAAGTGCGCATTGACTGCCGGTAATACAGTGTTAGATTTGGAGTGCGCATTGACTGTTGGTAATACGGTGTTAGATTTGGAGGGAGCATTGACTGTGGGTAATATGGTGTTATATATGGAGTGCGCACTGACTCTGGGCAATACGGCCGTGGATATTGAGTTCGCATTGACTGTCGGTAACAAGGCCGTGGATATGGACTGCGCATTGACTGTGGGTAATACGGTTTTAGGCTTGGATTGCGCAATGACTGTGGGCAATACGGCAGTGAAATTGGAGTGCACATTGACTGTGGGTAATACAGTGTTTCATTTGGATTGCGCATTGACTGTGGGCAATACGGCGTGAGATTTGGGGTGCGCATTGACTGAGGGTAATACGTTGTAAGATTTGGAGTGTGCATTGACTCTCGGGAATATGGTGTTAGATTTGGAGTGCAAATTGACTGTGGGCAACACGGCCATTGATTTTGAGTGCGCATAGACTGCGGGTAATACCGTGTTAGATTTGGAGTGCACATTGACTGTGGGTAATATGGTTTTAGATATGGTGTGCGCATTGACTGCAGGTAATACAGTGTTAGATTTGGAGTGCGCATTGACTGTAGGTAATATGGTGTTATATATGGAGTTCGCATTGTCTGTGGGCAATACGGCCGTGGATTTTGAGTTCGCATTGACTGTCAGTAATAAGGCCGTGGATCTGGACTGCGCATTGACTGTGGGTAATACATTGTTACATTTGGAATGCACATTGACTGTGGGTAATACAATGTTAGATTTGGAGTGTGCATTGACTGTGAGTAATACGGTGTTAGATTTGGATTGCGCGTAGACTGCAGGTAATACGATGTTAGATTTGGAGTGCGCCTTGACTGTGGGTAATACGGCGTTAGATTTGGAGGGCGCATTGACTGTGGGTAAAAAAGTGTTAGATTTGGAGTGCGCATTGACTGCAGGTAATACGGTGTTAGATTTGGAGTGCGCATTGACTGTGGGTATCACGGTGTTGGATTTGGACTGTGCATTGATTTTGGGCAATATTGCCGTGGATTTGGTGTGCGCATTAACTGTGGACAATTCGACCATTAATTTGGAGTGCGCATTGACTGTGGGTAATACGGTGTTAGATTTGGAGTGCACATTGACTGCGGGTCATACGGTGTTAGATTTGGAGTGCGCATAGATTGCGGGTAATACGGTTTTAGATGTGGATTGTGCAATGACTGTGGGTAATACGGCTGTGAAATTGGAGTGCACATTGACTGTGGGTAATACGGTGTTCGATTTGGAGTGCGCATTGAGAGCGGGTAATACCGTGTTAGATTTGGAGTGCACATTGACTGTGTGTAATACGGTGTTAGATTTGGTGTGCGCATTGACTGCAGGTAATACGGTGTTAGATTTGGAGTGCGCATTGACTGTGGGTAACATGGTGTTTGATTTGGAGTGTGCATGGACTGCAGGTAATACTGTGTTAGATATGGGTTGCGCATTGACTCTGGGTAATACGGATGAGGAATTTCAGTGTGCATTGACTGTTGGTAATACGGTGTTTCATTTGGAGTGGTCATTGACTGTGGGCAATACGGCGTGAGATTTGGAGTGCGCATTGACTGCGGGTAATATGGTGTAAGATTTGGAGTGTGCATTGACTCTGGGGAATATGGTGTTAGATTTGGAGTGCAATTGACTGTGGGCAATACGGCCGTGGATTTTTAGTTCGCATTGACTGTCGGTAATAAGGCCGTGGATATTGACTGTGCATTGACTGTGGGTAATACAGTGTTACATTTGGAGTCAGCATTGACTGCGGGTAATACTGTGTTAGATTTGGAGTGCACATTGACTGTGGGCAATACGGCGTTAGGTTTGGACTGCGCATTGACTGAGGGTAAAAAAGTGTTAGATTTGTATTGCGCATTGACTGTGGGTAATACAGTGTTAGATTTGGGATGCGCATTGACAGTGGGTAATACGGTGTTAGATTTGTAGTGTGCATTGACTGCGTGTAATACTGTGCTAGACTTGGAGTGCTCATTGACTGTGGGTAATACGGTGTTAGATTTGGAGTGCGCATTGACTGTGGGCAATACGGCCGTGGATTTGGAGTGTGCATTGACTGTGGGCAATACGGCCGTGGATTTTGAGTTCTCATTGACTGTCGGTAATAAGGCCGTGGATATTGACTGCGCATTGACTGTGGGTAATACGGTGTTTCATTTGGAGTCAGCATTATCTGCGGGTAATACGGTGTTAGATTTGGAGTGCGCATTGACCGTGGGTAATACAGTGTTTCATTTGGATTGCGCATTGACTGTGGGCAAAACGGCTGTGAAATTGGAGTGCGCATTGACTGTGGGTAATACAGTGTTTCATTTGGATTGCTCATTGACTGTGGGCAATAGGGCGTGAGATTTGGGGTGCGCATTGACTGAGGGTAATACGGTGTAAGATTTGGAGTGTGCATTGACTGTGGGTAATACGGTGTTTGATTTGGAGTGCGCATGGACTGCTGGTAATACGGTGTTAGATATGGGTTGTGCATTGACTGTGGGCAATACGGATGTAGAATTTCAGTGCGCGTTGACTGTGGGTATTACGGTGTTACATTTGGAGTGAGCATTGACTGCGGGTAGTACAGTGTTAGATTTGGAGTGCGTATTGACTGCGGGCAATACGGTGTTGGATTTGGATTGCGCATTGACTGTGGGCAATACGGCGTGAGATTTGGAGTGCGCATTGACTGCGGGTAATACGGTGTAAGATTTGGAGTGTGCATTGACTCTGGGGAATATGGTGTTAGATTTGGAGTGCACATTGACTGTGGGCAATACGGCGTAAGATTTGGACTGCGCATTGACTGAGGGTAAAAAAGTGTTAGATTTGTATTGCGCATTGTCTGTGGGTAATACAGTGTTAGATTTGTAGTGCGCATTGACTGCATGTAATACTGTGCTAGACTTGGAGTGCTCATTGACTGTGGGTAATACGGTGTTAGATTTGGAGTGCGCATTGACTGTGGGCAATACGGCCGTGGATTTGGAGTGTGCATTGACTGTGCGCAATACGGCCGTGGATTTTGAGTTCGCATTGATTGTCGGTAATAAGGACGTGGATATTGACTGCGCATTGACTGTGGGTAATACGGTGTTACATTTGGAGTCAGCATTGTCTGCAGGTAATACGGTGTTAGATTTGGAGTGCGCATTGTGTGTAATACGGTTTTAGATTTGGAGTGCGCATTGACTGTGGGTAATACGGTTTTAGATTTGGTGTGCGCATTGACTGTGGGCAATACGGCCGTGGATTTGGAGTGTGCATTGACTGTGCGCAATACGGCCGTGGATTTTGAGTTCGCATTGATTGTCGGTAATAAGGACGTGCATATTGACTGCGCATTGACTGTGGGTAATACGGTGTTACATTTGTAGTCAGCATTGTCTGCAGATAATACGGTGTTAGATTTGGAGTGCGCATTGTGTGTAATACGGTTTTAGATTTGGAGTGCACATTGACTGTGGGTAATACGGTGTTACATTTGGAGTCAGCATTGTCTGCAGGTAATACGGTTTTAGATTTGGAGTGCGCATTGAGATCTGCTAATACCGTGTTAGATTTGGAGCGCACATTGACTGTGGGTAATACGGTTTTAGATTTGCTGTGCGCATTGACTGCAGGTAATACGGTGTTAGATTTGGAGTGCGCATTGACTATGGGTTATATGGTGTACGATTTGGAGTGCACATTGACTGATGGTAATACGGTGTTTGATTTGGAGTGCGCATGGACGGCAGGTGATACTGTGTTAGATATGGGTTGTGCATTGACTGTGGGCAATACAGATGTGGAATTTCAGTGCGCATTGACTGTTGGTAATACGGTGTTAGATTTGGAGGGCGCATTGACTGTGGGCAATACGGCCGTGGATATTGAGTACACATTGACTGTCGGTAAGAAGGCCGTGGATATGGACTGCGCATTGACTGTGTGTAATACGGTGTTACATTTGGAGTGAGCATTGACTGCGGGTAATACGGTGTTAGATTTGGAATGCGCATTGACCGTGGGTAATACGGTGTTAGATTTGGAGTGCGCCTTGACTGCGGGTAATACAGTGTTAGATTTGGAGTGCGTATTGACTGCGGGTAATACGGTGTTAGATTTGGAGTGCGCATTGACTGTTGGTAATACGGTGTTAGATTTGGAGGGAGCATTGACTGTGGGTAATATGGTGTTATATATGGAGTGCGCACTGACTCTGGGCAATACGGCCGTGGATATTGAGTTCGCATTGACTGTCGGTAACAAGGCCGTGGATATGGACTGCGCATTGACTGTGGGTAATACGGTTTTAGGCTTGGATTGCGCAATGACTGCGGGTGATACGGCAGTGAAATTGGAGTGCACATTGACTGTGGGTAATACAGTGTTTCATTTGGATTGCGCGTTGACTGTGGGCAATACGGCGTGAGATTTGGAGTGCGCATTGACTCCAGGTAATACGGTGTAAGCTTTGGAGTGTGCATTGACTCTGGGGAATATGGTGTTAGATTTGGAGTGCAAATTGACTGTGGGCAACACGGCCGTGGATTTTGATTGCACAGAGACTGCGGGTAATACGGTGTTAGATTTGGAGTCCACATTGACTGTGGGTAAGACGTTGTTAGATTTGGAGTGTGCATTGACTGTGGGTAATACGGTGTTGGATTGGCATAGATTGCAGGTAATACGGTGTTAGATTTGGAGTGCGCATTGACTGTGGGCAATACAGCCGTGGATTTGGAGTGTGCATTGACTGTGGGCAATACGCCCGTGGATTTTGAGTTCACATTGACTGTCAGCAATAAGGCCGTGGATATTGACTGCGCATTGAATGTGGGTAATACGGTGTTAGATTTAGAGTGCACACTGAGAGCGGGTAATACCGTGTTAGATTTGGAGTGCACATTGACTGTGGGTAATACGGTGTTAGATTTGGTGTGCGCATTGACTGCAGGTAATACGGTGTTAGATTTGGAGTGCGCATTTACTGTGGGTAACATGGTGTAAGATTTGGAGTGCACATTGACTGTGGGTAATATGGTGTTTGATTTGGAGTGCGCATGGACTGTTGGTAATACGGTGTTAGATATGGGTTGTGCATTGACTTTGGGCAATACGGATGTGGAATTTCAGTGCGCGTTGACTATGGGTAATACGGTGTTACATTTGGAGTGAGCATTGTCTGCGGGTAATACAGTGTTAGATTTGGAGTGCGTATTGACTGCGGGTAATACGGTGTTAGATTTGGAGTGCGCATTGACTGTGGGCAATACGGTGTCAGATTTGAAGTGCGCATTGACTGCCGGTAATACAGTGTTAGATTTGGAGTGCGCATTGACTGTTGGTAATACGGTGTTAGATTTGGAGGGAGCATTGACTGTGGGTAATATGGTGTTATATATGGAGTGCGCACTGACTCTGGGCAATACGGCCGTGGATATTGAGTTCGCATTGACTGTCGGTAACAAGGCCGTGGATATGGACTGCGCATTGACTGTGGGTAATACGGTTTTAGGCTTGGATTGCGCAATGACTGTGGGCAATACGGCAGTGAAATTGGAGTGCACATTGACTGTGGGTAATACAGTGTTTCATTTGGATTGCGCATTGACTGTGGGCAATACGGCGTGAGATTTGGGGTGCGCATTGACTGAGGGTAATACGTTGTAAGATTTGGAGTGTGCATTGACTCTCGGGAATATGGTGTTAGATTTGGAGTGCAAATTGACTGTGGGCAACACGGCCATTGATTTTGAGTGCGCATAGACTGCGGGTAATACCGTGTTAGATTTGGAGTGCACATTGACTGTGGGTAATATGGTTTTAGATTTGGTGTGCGCATTGACTGCAGGTAATACAGTGTTAGATTTGGAGTGCGCATTGACTGTAGGTAATATGGTGTTATATATGGAGTTCGCATTGTCTGTGGGCAATACGGCCGTGGATTTTGAGTTCGCATTGACTGTCAGTAATAAGGCCGTGGATCTGGACTGCGCATTGACTGTGGGTAATACATTGTTACATTTGGAATGCACATTGACTGTGGGTAATACAATGTTAGATTTGGAGTGTGCATTGACTGTGAGTAATACGGTGTTAGATTTGGATTGCGCGTAGACTGCAGGTAATACGATGTTAGATTTGGAGTGCGCCTTGACTGTGGGTAATACGGCGTTAGATTTGGAGGGCGCATTGACTGTGGGTAAAAAAGTGTTAGATTTGGAGTGCGCATTGACTGCAGGTAATACGGTGTTAGATTTGGAGTGCGCATTGACTGTGGGTATCACGGTGTTGGATTTGGACTGTGCATTGATTTTGGGCAATATTGCCGTGGATTTGGTGTGCGCATTAACTGTGGACAATTCGACCATTAATTTGGAGTGCGCATTGACTGTGGGTAATACGGTGTTAGATTTGGAGTGCACATTGACTGCGGGTCATACGGTGTTAGATTTGGAGTGCGCATAGATTGCGGGTAATACGGTTTTAGATGTGGATTGTGCAATGACTGTGGGTAATACGGCTGTGAAATTGGAGTGCACATTGACTGTGGGTAATACGGTGTTCGATTTGGAGTGCGCATTGAGAGCGGGTAATACCGTGTTAGATTTGGAGTGCACATTGACTGTGTGTAATACGGTGTTAGATTTGGTGTGCGCATTGACTGCAGGTAATACGGTGTTAGATTTGGAGTGCGCATTGACTGTGGGTAACATGGTGTTTGATTTGGAGTGTGCATGGACTGCAGGTAATACTGTGTTAGATATGGGTTGCGCATTGACTCTGGGCAATACGGATGAGGAATTTCAGTGTGCATTGACTGTTGGTAATACGGTGTTTCATTTGGAGTGGTCATTGACTGTGGGCAATACGGCGTGAGATTTGGAGTGCGCATTGACTGCGGGTAATATGGTGTAAGATTTGGAGTGTGCATTGACTCTGGGGAATATGGTGTTAGATTTGGAGTGCAATTGACTGTGGGCAATACGGCCGTGGATTTTTAGTTCGCATTGACTGTCGGTAATAAGGCCGTGGATATTGACTGTGCATTGACTGTGGGTAATACAGTGTTACATTTGGAGTCAGCATTGACTGCGGGTAATACTGTGTTAGATTTGGAGTGCACATTGACTGTGGGCAATACGGCGTTAGGTTTGGACTGCGCATTGACTGAGGGTAAAAAAGTGTTAGATTTGTATTGCGCATTGACTGTGGGTAATACGGTGCTAGACTTGGAGTGCTCATTGACTGTGGGTAATACGGTGTTAGATTTGGAGGGCGCATTGACTGTGGGCAATACGGCCGTGGATATTGAGTACACATTGACTGTCGGTAAGAAGGCCGTGGATATGGACTGCGCATTGACTGTGGGTAATACGGTGTTACATTTGGAGTGAGCATTGACTGCGGGTAATACGGTGTTAGATTTGGAATGCGCATTGACCCTGGGTAATACGGTGTTAGATTTGGAGTGCGCCTTGACTGCGGGTAATACAGTGTTAGATTTGGAGTGCGTATTGACTGCGGGTAATACGGTGTTAGATTTGTATTGCGCATTGACTGTGGGTAATACGGTGCTAGACTTGGAGTGCTCATTGACTGTGGGTAATACGGTGTTAGATTTGGAGGGCGCATTGACTGTGGGCAATACGGCCGTGGATATTGAGTACACATTGACTGTCGGTAAGAAGGCCGTGGATATGGACTGCGCATTGACTGTGGGTAATACGGTGTTACATTTGGAGTGAGCATTGACTGCGGGTAATACGGTGTTAGATTTGGAATGCGCATTGACCCTGGGTAATACGGTGTTAGATTTGGAGTGCGCCTTGACTGCGGGTAATACAGTGTTAGATTTGGAGTGCGTATTGACTGCGGGTAATACGGTGTTAGATTTGGAGTGCGCATTGAGATCTGCTAATACCGTGTTAGATTTGGAGTGCACATTGACTGTGGGTAATATGGTTTTAGATTTGGTGTGCGCATTGACTGCAGGTAATACGGTGTTAGATTTGGAGTGCGCATTGACTGTGGGTTATATGGTGTACGATTTGGAGTGCACATTGACTGATGGTAATACGGTGTTTGATTTGGAGTGCGCATGGACGGCAGGTGATACTGTGTTAGATATGCGTTGTGCATTGACTGTGGGCAATACTGATGTGGAATTTCAGTGCGCATTGACTGTTGGTAACACGGTGTTAGATTTGGAGGGCGCATCGACTGTGAGCAATACGGCCGTGGATATTGAGTACACATTGACTGTCGGTAAGAAGGCCGTGGATATGGACTGCGCATTGACTGTGGGTAATACGGTGTTACATTTGGAGTGAGCATTGACTGCGGGTAATACGGTGTTAGATTTGGAATGCGCCTTGACTGCGGGTAATACGGTGTTAGATTTGGAGTGCGCATTGACTGTTGGTAATACGGTGTTAGATTTGGAGGGAGCATTGACTGTGGGTAATATGGTGTTATATATGGAGTGCTCACTGACTCTGGGCAATACGGCCGTGGATATTGAGTTCGCATTGACTGTCGGTAACAAGGCCGTGGATATGGACTGCGCATTGACTGTGTGTAATACGGTGTTACATTTGGAGTGAGCATTGACTGCGGGTAATACGGTGTTAGATTTGGAATGCGCATTGACCGTGGGTAATACGGTGTTAGATTTGGAGTGCGCCTTGACTGCGGGTAATACAGTGTTAGATTTGGAGTGCGTATTGACTGCGGGTAATACGGTGTTAGATTTGGAGTGCGCATTGACTGTTGGTAATACGGTGTTAGATTTGGAGGGAGCATTGACTGTGGGTAATATGGTGTTATATATGGAGTGCGCACTGACTCTGGGCAATACGGCCGTGGATATTGAGTTCGCATTGACTGTCGGTAACAAGGCCGTGGATATGGACTGCGCATTGACTGTGGGTAATACGGTTTTAGGCTTGGATTGCGCAATGACTGCGGGTGATACGGCAGTGAAATTGGAGTGCACATTGACTGTGGGTAATACAGTGTTTCATTTGGATTGCGCATTGACTGTGGGCAATACGGCGTCAGATTTGGAGTGCGCATTGACTCCAGGTAATACGGTGTAAGCTTTGGAGTGTGCATTGACTCTGGGGAATATGGTGTTAGATTTGGAGTGCAAATTGACTGTGGGCAACACGGCCGTGGATTTTGATTGCACAGAGACTGCGGGTAATACGGTGTTAGATTTGGAGTCCACATTGACTGTGGGTAAGACGTTGTTAGATTTGGAGTGTGCATTGACTGTGGGTAATACGGTGTTGGATTGGCATAGATTGCAGGTAATACGGTGTTAGATTTGGAGTGCGCATTGACTGTGGGCAATACAGCCGTGGATTTGGAGTGTGCATTGACTGTGGGCAATACGCCCGTGGATTTTGAGTTCACATTGACTGTCAGCAATAAGGCCGTGGATATTGACTGCGCATTGAATGTGGGTAATACGGTGTTAGATTTAGAGTGCACACTGAGAGCGGGTAATACCGTGTTAGATTTGGAGTGCACATTGACTGTGGGTAATACGGTGTTAGATTTGGTGTGCGCATTGACTGCAGGTAATACGGTGTTAGATTTGGAGTGCGCATTTACTGTGGGTAACATGGTGTAAGATTTGGAGTGCACATTGACTGTGGGTAATATGGTGTTTGATTTGGAGTGCGCATGGACTGTTGGTAATACGGTGTTAGATATGGGTTGTGCATTGACTTTGGGCAATACGGATGTGGAATTTCAGTGCGCGTTGACTATGGGTAATACGGTGTTACATTTGGAGTGAGCATTGTCTGCGGGTAATACAGTGTTAGATTTGGAGTGCGTATTGACTGCGGGTAATACGGTGTTAGATTTGGAGTGCGCATTGACTGTGGGCAATACGGTGTCAGATTTGAAGTGCGCATTGACTGTCGGTAATACAGTGTTAGATTTGGAGTGCGCATTGACTGTTGGTAATACGGTGTTAGATTTGGAGGGAGCATTGACTGTGGGTAATATGGTGTTATATATGGAGTGCGCACTGACTCTGGGCAATACGGCCGTGGATATTGAGTTCGCATTGACTGTCGGTAACAAGGCCGTGGATATGGACTGCGCATTGACTGTGGGTAATACGGTTTTAGGCTTGGATTGCGCAATGACTGTGGGCAATACGGCAGTGAAATTGGAGTGCACATTGACTGTGGGTAATACAGTGTTTCATTTGGATTGCGCATTGACTGTGGGCAATACGGCGTGAGATTTGGGGTGCGCATTGACTGAGGGTAATACGTTGTAAGATTTGGAGTGTGCATTGACTCTCGGGAATATGGTGTTAGATTTGGAGTGCAAATTGACTGTGGGCAACACGGCCATTGATTTTGAGTGCGCATAGACTGCGGGTAATACCGTGTTAGATTTGGAGTGCACATTGACTGTGGGTAATATGGTTTTAGATTTGGTGTGCGCATTGACTGCAGGTAATACAGTGTTAGATTTGGAGTGCGCATTGACTGTAGGTAATATGGTGTTATATATGGAGTTCGCATTGTCTGTGGGCAATACGGCCGTGGATTTTGAGTTCGCATTGACTGTCAGTAATAAGGCCGTGGATCTGGACTGCGCATTGACTGTGGGTAATACATTGTTACATTTGGAATGCACATTGACTGTGGGTAATACAATGTTAGATTTGGAGTGTGCATTGACTGTGAGTAATACGGTGTTAGATTTGGATTGCGCGTAGACTGCAGGTAATACGATGTTAGATTTGGAGTGCGCCTTGACTGTGGGTAATACGGCGTTAGATTTGGAGGGCGCATTGACTGTGGGTAAAAAAGTGTTAGATTTGGAGTGCGCATTGACTGCAGGTAATACGGTGTTAGATTTGGAGTGCGCATTGACTGTGGGTATCACGGTGTTGGATTTGGACTGTGCATTGATTTTGGGCAATATTGCCGTGGATTTGGTGTGCGCATTAACTGTGGACAATTCGACCATTAATTTGGAGTGCGCATTGACTGTGGGTAATACGGTGTTAGATTTGGAGTGCACATTGACTGCGGGTCATACGGTGTTAGATGTGGATTGTGCAATGACTGTGGGTAATACGGCTGTGAAATTGGAGTGCACATTGACTGTGGGTAATACGGTGTTCGATTTGGAGTGCGCATTGAGAGCGGGTAATACCGTGTTAGATTTGGAGTGCACATTGACTGTGTGTAATACGGTGTTAGATTTGGTGTGCGCATTGACTGCAGGTAATACGGTGTTAGATTTGGAGTGCGCATTGACTGTGGGTAACATGGTGTTTGATTTGGAGTGTGCATGGACTGCAGGTAATACTGTGTTAGATATGGGTTGCGCATTGACTCTGGGCAATACGGATGAGGAATTTCAGTGTGCATTGACTGTTGGTAATACGGTGTTTCATTTGGAGTGGTCATTGACTGTGGGCAATACGGCGTGAGATTTGGAGTGCGCATTGACTGCGGGTAATATGGTGTAAGATTTGGAGTGTGCATTGACTCTGGGGAATATGGTGTTAGATTTGGAGTGCAATTGACTGTGGGCAATACGGCCGTGGATTTTTAGTTCGCATTGACTGTCGGTAATAAGGCCGTGGATATTGACTGTGCATTGACTGTGGGTAATACAGTGTTACATTTGGAGTCAGCATTGACTGCGGGTAATACTGTGTTAGATTTGGAGTGCACATTGACTGTGGGCAATACGGCGTTAGGTTTGGACTGCGCATTGACTGAGGGTAAAAAAGTGTTAGATTTGTATTGCGCATTGACTGTGGGTAATACGGTGCTAGACTTGGAGTGCTCATTGACTGTGGGTAATACGGTGTTAGATTTGGAGGGCGCATTGACTGTGGGCAATACGGCCGTGGATATTGAGTACACATTGACTGTCGGTAAGAAGGCCGTGGATATGGACTGCGCATTGACTGTGGGTAATACGGTGTTACATTTGGAGTGAGCATTGACTGCGGGTAATACGGTGTTAGATTTGGAATGCGCATTGACCCTGGGTAATACGGTGTTAGATTTGGAGTGCGCCTTGACTGCGGGTAATACAGTGTTAGATTTGGAGTGCGTATTGACTGCGGGTAATACGGTGTTAGATTTGTATTGCGCATTGACTGTGGGTAATACGGTGCTAGACTTGGAGTGCTCATTGACTGTGGGTAATACGGTGTTAGATTTGGAGGGCGCATTGACTGTGGGCAATATGGCCGTGGATATTGAGTACACATTGACTGTCGGTAAGAAGGCCGTGGATATGGACTGCGCATTGACTGTGGGTAATACGGTGTTACATTTGGAGTGAGCATTGACTGCGGGTAATACGGTGTTAGATTTGGAATGCGCATTGACCCTGGGTAATACGGTGTTAGATTTGGAGTGCGCATAGACTGCAGGTAATACGGTGTTAGATTTGGAGTGCACATTGACTGTGGGCAATACGGCCGTGGATTTGGAGTGTGCATTGACTGTGGGTAATACGATGTTAGATTTGGAGTGCGCAGATTCTGCGGGTAATGCGGTGTTAGATTTGGAGTGCACATTGACTGTGGCTAAGACGTTGTTAGATTTGGAGTCTGCATTGACTGCGGTTAATACGGTGTTAGATTTGGAGTGCGCATTGACTGTGTGCAATACGGCGTTAGATTTGGAGTACGCATTGACTGAGGGTAAAAAAGTGTTAGATTTGTATTGCGCATTGACTGTGGGTAATACAGTGTTAGATTTGGGATGCGCATTGACTGCGGGTAATACGGTGTTAGATTTGGAGTGCGCATAGACTGCAGGTAATACGGTGTTAGATTTGGAGTGCGCATTGACTGTGGGTAATACGGTGTTACTTTTGGAGTCAGCATTGACTGCGGGTAATACGGTGTTAGATTTGGAGTGCACATTGACTGTGGGCAATACGGCGTTAGATTTGGACGGCGCATTGACTGAGGGTAAAAAAGTGTTAGATTTGTATTGCGCATTGACTGTGGGTAATACAGTGTTAGATTTGGGATGCGCATTGACAGTGGGTAATACGGTGTTAGATTTGTAGTGTGCATTGACTGCGTGTAATACTGTGCTAGACTTGGAGTGCTCATTGACTGTGGGTAATACGGTGTTAGATTTGGAGTGCGCATTGACTGTGGGCAATACGGCCGTGGATTTGGAGTGTGCATTGACTGTGGGCAATACGGCCGTGGATTTTGAGTTCTCATTGACTGTCGGTAATAAGGCCGTGGATATTGACTGCGCATTGACTGTGGGTAATACGGTGTTTCATTTGGAGTCAGCATTATCTGCGGGTAATACGGTGTTAGATTTGGAGTGCGCATTGACCGTGGGTAATACAGTGTTTCATTTGGATTGCGCATTGACTGTGGGCAAAACGGCTGTGAAATTGGAGTGCGCATTGACTGTGGGTAATACAGTGTTTCATTTGGATTGCGCATTGACTGTGGGCAATAGGGCGTGAGATTTGGGGTGCGCATTGACTGAGGGTAATACGGTGTAAGATTTGGAGTGTGCATTGACTGTGGGTAATACGGTGTTTGATTTGGAGTGCGCATGGACTGCTGGTAATACGGTGTTAGATATGGGTTGTGCATTGACTGTGGGCAATACGGATGTAGAATTTCAGTGCGCGTTGACTGTGGGTATTACGGTGTTACATTTGGAGTGAGCATTGACTGCGGGTAGTACAGTGTTAGATTTGGAGTGCGTATTGACTGCGGGCAATACGGTGTTGGATTTGGATTGCGCATTGACTGTGGGCAATACGGCGTGAGATTTGGAGTGCGCATTGACTGCGGGTAATACGGTGTAAGATTTGGAGTGTGCATTGACTCTGGGGAATATGGTGTTAGATTTGGAGTGCGTATTGACTGCGGGTAATACGGTGTTAGATTTGGAGTGCGCATTGACTGTTGGTAATACGGTGTTAGATTTGGAGGGAGCATTGACTGTGGGTAATATGGTGTTATATATGGAGTGCGCACTGACTCTGGGCAATACGGCCGTGGATATTGAGTTCGCATTGACTGTCGGTAACAAGGCCGTGGATATGGACTGCGCATTGACTGTGGGTAATACGGTTTTAGGCTTGGATTGCGCAATGACTGTGGGCAATACGGCAGTGAAATTGGAGTGCACATTGACTGTGGGTAATACAGTGTTTCATTTGGATTGCGCATTGACTGTGGGCAATACGGCGTGAGATTTGGGGTGCGCATTGACTGAGGGTAATACGTTGTAAGATTTGGAGTGTGCATTGACTCTCGGGAATATGGTGTTAGATTTGGAGTGCAAATTGACTGTGGGCAACACGGCCATTGATTTTGAGTGCGCATAGACTGCGGGTAATACCGTGTTAGATTTGGAGTGCACATTGACTGTGGGTAATATGGTTTTAGATTTGGTGTGCGCATTGACTGCAGGTAATACAGTGTTAGATTTGGAGTGCGCATTGACTGTAGGTAATATGGTGTTATATATGGAGTTCGCATTGTCTGTGGGCAATACGGCCGTGGATTTTGAGTTCGCATTGACTGTCAGTAATAAGGCCGTGGATCTGGACTGCGCATTGACTGTGGGTAATACATTGTTACATTTGGAATGCACATTGACTGTGGGTAATACAATGTTAGATTTGGAGTGTGCATTGACTGTGAGTAATACGGTGTTAGATTTGGATTGCGCGTAGACTGCAGGTAATACGATGTTAGATTTGGAGTGCGCCTTGACTGTGGGTAATACGGCGTTAGATTTGGAGGGCGCATTGACTGTGGGTAAAAAAGTGTTAGATTTGGAGTGCGCATTGACTGCAGGTAATACGGTGTTAGATTTGGAGTGCGCATTGACTGTGGGTATCACGGTGTTGGATTTGGACTGTGCATTGATTTTGGGCAATATTGCCGTGGATTTGGTGTGCGCATTAACTGTGGACAATTCGACCATTAATTTGGAGTGCGCATTGACTGTGGGTAATACGGTGTTAGATTTGGAGTGCACATTGACTGCGGGTCATACGGTGTTAGATGTGGATTGTGCAATGACTGTGGGTAATACGGCTGTGAAATTGGAGTGCACATTGACTGTGGGTAATACGGTGTTCGATTTGGAGTGCGCATTGAGAGCGGGTAATACCGTGTTAGATTTGGAGTGCACATTGACTGTGTGTAATACGGTGTTAGATTTGGTGTGCGCATTGACTGCAGGTAATACGGTGTTAGATTTGGAGTGCGCATTGACTGTGGGTAACATGGTGTTTGATTTGGAGTGTGCATGGACTGCAGGTAATACTGTGTTAGATATGGGTTGCGCATTGACTCTGGGCAATACGGATGAGGAATTTCAGTGTGCATTGACTGTTGGTAATACGGTGTTTCATTTGGAGTGGTCATTGACTGTGGGCAATACGGCGTGAGATTTGGAGTGCGCATTGACTGCGGGTAATATGGTGTAAGATTTGGAGTGTGCATTGACTCTGGGGAATATGGTGTTAGATTTGGAGTGCAATTGACTGTGGGCAATACGGCCGTGGATTTTTAGTTCGCATTGACTGTCGGTAATAAGGCCGTGGATATTGACTGTGCATTGACTGTGGGTAATACAGTGTTACATTTGGAGTCAGCATTGACTGCGGGTAATACTGTGTTAGATTTGGAGTGCACATTGACTGTGGGCAATACGGCGTTAGGTTTGGACTGCGCATTGACTGAGGGTAAAAAAGTGTTAGATTTGTATTGCGCATTGACTGTGGGTAATACGGTGCTAGACTTGGAGTGCTCATTGACTGTGGGTAATACGGTGTTAGATTTGGAGGGCGCATTGACTGTGGGCAATACGGCCGTGGATATTGAGTACACATTGACTGTCGGTAAGAAGGCCGTGGATATGGACTGCGCATTGACTGTGGGTAATACGGTGTTACATTTGGAGTGAGCATTGACTGCGGGTAATACGGTGTTAGATTTGGAATGCGCATTGACCCTGGGTAATACGGTGTTAGATTTGGAGTGCGCCTTGACTGCGGGTAATACAGTGTTAGATTTGGAGTGCGTATTGACTGCGGGTAATACGGTGTTAGATTTGTATTGCGCATTGACTGTGGGTAATACGGTGCTAGACTTGGAGTGCTCATTGACTGTGGGTAATACGGTGTTAGATTTGGAGGGCGCATTGACTGTGGGCAATATGGCCGTGGATATTGAGTACACATTGACTGTCGGTAAGAAGGCCGTGGATATGGACTGCGCATTGACTGTGGGTAATACGGTGTTACATTTGGAGTGAGCATTGACTGCGGGTAATACGGTGTTAGATTTGGAATGCGCATTGACCCTGGGTAATACGGTGTTAGATTTGGAGTACGCATAGACTGCAGGTAATACGGTGTTAGATTTGGAGTGCACATTGACTGTGGGCAATACGGCCGTGGATTTGGAGTGTGCATTGACTGTGGGTAATACGATGTTAGATTTGGAGTGCGCAGATTCTGCGGGTAATGCGGTGTTAGATTTGGAGTGCACATTGACTGTGGCTAAGACGTTGTTAGATTTGGAGTCTGCATTGACTGCGGTTAATACGGTGTTAGATTTGGAGTGCGCATTGACTGTGTGCAATACGGCGTTAGATTTGGAGTACGCATTGACTGAGGGTAAAAAAGTGTTAGATTTGTATTGCGCATTGACTGTGGGTAATACAGTGTTAGATTTGGGATGCGCATTGACTGCGGGTAATACGGTGTTAGATTTGGAGTGCGCATAGACTGCAGGTAATACGGTGTTAGATTTGGAGTGCGCATTGACTGTGGGTAATACGGTGTTACTTTTGGAGTCAGCATTGACTGCGGGTAATACGGTGTTAGATTTGGAGTGCACATTGACTGTGGGCAATACGGCGTTAGATTTGGACGGCGCATTGACTGAGGGTAAAAAAGTGTTAGATTTGTATTGCGCATTGACTGTGGGTAATACAGTGTTAGATTTGGGATGCGCATTGACAGTGGGTAATACGGTGTTAGATTTGTAGTGTGCATTGACTGCGTGTAATACTGTGCTAGACTTGGAGTGCTCATTGACTGTGGGTAATACGGTGTTAGATTTGGAGTGCGCATTGACTGTGGGCAATACGGCCGTGGATTTGGAGTGTGCATTGACTGTGGGCAATACGGCCGTGGATTTTGAGTTCTCATTGACTGTCGGTAATAAGGCCGTGGATATTGACTGCGCATTGACTGTGGGTAATACGGTGTTTCATTTGGAGTCAGCATTATCTGCGGGTAATACGGTGTTAGATTTGGAGTGCGCATTGACCGTGGGTAATACAGTGTTTCATTTGGATTGCGCATTGACTGTGGGCAAAACGGCTGTGAAATTGGAGTGCGCATTGACTGTGGGTAATACAGTGTTTCATTTGGATTGCGCATTGACTGTGGGCAATAGGGCGTGAGATTTGGGGTGCGCATTGACTGAGGGTAATACGGTGTAAGATTTGGAGTGTGCATTGACTGTGGGTAATACGGTGTTTGATTTGGAGTGCGCATGGACTGCTGGTAATACGGTGTTAGATATGGGTTGTGCATTGACTGTGGGCAATACGGATGTAGAATTTCAGTGCGCGTTGACTGTGGGTATTACGGTGTTACATTTGGAGTCAGCATTATCTGCGGGTAATACGGTGTTAGATTTGGAGTGCGCATTGACCGTGGGTAATACAGTGTTTCATTTGGATTGCGCATTGACTGTGGGCAAAACGGCTGTGAAATTGGAGTGCGCATTGACTGTGGGTAATACAGTGTTTCATTTGGATTGCGCATTGACTGTGGGCAATAGGGCGTGAGATTTGGGGTGCGCATTGACTGAGGGTAATACGGTGTAAGATTTGGAGTGTGCATTGACTGTGGGTAATACGGTGTTTGATTTGGAGTGCGCATGGACTGCTGGTAATACGGTGTTAGATATGGGTTGTGCATTGACTGTGGGCAATACGGATGTAGAATTTCAGTGCGCGTTGACTGTGGGTATTACGGTGTTACATTTGGAGTGAGCATTGACTGCGGGTAGTACAGTGTTAGATTTGGAGTGCGTATTGACTGCGGGCAATACGGTGTTGGATTTGGATTGCGCATTGACTGTGGGCAATACGGCGTGAGATTTGGAGTGCGCATTGACTGCGGGTAATACGGTGTAAGATTTGGAGTGTGCATTGACTCTGGGGAATATGGTGTTAGATTTGGAGTGCACATTGACTGTGGGCAATACGGCGTAAGATTTGGACTGCGCATTGACTGAGGGTAAAAAAGTGTTAGATTTGTATTGCGCATTGTCTGTGGGTAATACAGTGTTAGATTTGTAGTGCGCATTGACTGCATGTAATACTGTGCTAGACTTGGAGTGCTCATTGACTGTGGGTAATACGGTGTTAGATTTGGAGTGCGCATTGACTGTGGGCAATACGGCCGTGGATTTGGAGTGTGCATTGACTGTGCGCAATACGGCCGTGGATTTTGAGTTCGCATTGATTGTCGGTAATAAGGACGTGGATATTGACTGCGCATTGACTGTGGGTAATACGGTGTTACATTTGGAGTCAGCATTGTCTGCAGGTAATACGGTGTTAGATTTGGAGTGCGCATTGTGTGTAATACGGTTTTAGATTTGGAGTGCGGATTGACTGTGGGTAATACGGTTTTAGATTTGGTGTGCGCATTGACTGTGGGCAATACGGCCGTGGATTTGGAGTGTGCATTGACTGTGCGCAATACGGCCGTGGATTTTGAGTTCGCATTGATTGTCGGTAATAAGGACGTGCATATTGACTGCGCATTGACTGTGGGTAATACGGTGTTACATTTGTAGTCAGCATTGTCTGCAGATAATACGGTGTTAGATTTGGAGTGCGCATTGTGTGTAATACGGTTTTAGATTTGGAGTGCACATTGACTGTGGGTAATACGGTGTTACATTTGGAGTCAGCATTGTCTGCAGGTAATACGGTTTTAGATTTGGAGTGCGCATTGAGATCTGCTAATACCGTGTTAGATTTGGAGCGCACATTGACTGTGGGTAATACGGTTTTAGATTTGCTGTGCGCATTGACTGCAGGTAATACGGTGTTAGATTTGGAGTGCGCATTGACTATGGGTTATATGGTGTACGATTTGGAGTGCACATTGACTGATGGTAATACGGTGTTTGATTTGGAGTGCGCATGGACGGCAGGTGATACTGTGTTAGATATGGGTTGTGCATTGACTGTGGGCAATACAGATGTGGAATTTCAGTGCGCATTGACTGTTGGTAATACGGTGTTAGATTTGGAGGGCGCATTGACTGTGGGCAATACGGCCGTGGATATTGAGTACACATTGACTGTCGGTAAGAAGGCCGTGGATATGGACTGCGCATTGACTGTGTGTAATACGGTGTTACATTTGGAGTGAGCATTGACTGCGGGTAATACGGTGTTAGATTTGGAATGCGCATTGACCGTGGGTAATACGGTGTTAGATTTGGAGTGCGCCTTGACTGCGGGTAATACAGTGTTAGATTTGGAGTGCGTATTGACTGCGGGTAATACGGTGTTAGATTTGGAGTGCGCATTGACTGTTGGTAATACGGTGTTAGATTTGGAGGGAGCATTGACTGTGGGTAATATGGTGTTATATATGGAGTGCGCACTGACTCTGGGCAATACGGCCGTGGATATTGAGTTCGCATTGACTGTCGGTAACAAGGCCGTGGATATGGACTGCGCATTGACTGTGGGTAATACGGTTTTAGGCTTGGATTGCGCAATGACTGCGGGTGATACGGCAGTGAAATTGGAGTGCACATTGACTGTGGGTAATACAGTGTTTCATTTGGATTGCGCGTTGACTGTGGGCAATACGGCGTGAGATTTGGAGTGCGCATTGACTCCAGGTAATACGGTGTAAGCTTTGGAGTGTGCATTGACTCTGGGGAATATGGTGTTAGATTTGGAGTGCAAATTGACTGTGGGCAACACGGCCGTGGATTTTGATTGCACAGAGACTGCGGGTAATACGGTGTTAGATTTGGAGTCCACATTGACTGTGGGTAAGACGTTGTTAGATTTGGAGTGTGCATTGACTGTGGGTAATACGGTGTTGGATTGGCATAGATTGCAGGTAATACGGTGTTAGATTTGGAGTGCGCATTGACTGTGGGCAATACAGCCGTGGATTTGGAGTGTGCATTGACTGTGGGCAATACGCCCGTGGATTTTGAGTTCACATTGACTGTCAGCAATAAGGCCGTGGATATTGACTGCGCATTGAATGTGGGTAATACGGTGTTAGATTTAGAGTGCACACTGAGAGCGGGTAATACCGTGTTAGATTTGGAGTGCACATTGACTGTGGGTAATACGGTGTTAGATTTGGTGTGCGCATTGACTGCAGGTAATACGGTGTTAGATTTGGAGTGCGCATTTACTGTGGGTAACATGGTGTAAGATTTGGAGTGCACATTGACTGTGGGTAATATGGTGTTTGATTTGGAGTGCGCATGGACTGTTGGTAATACGGTGTTAGATATGGGTTGTGCATTGACTTTGGGCAATACGGATGTGGAATTTCAGTGCGCGTTGACTATGGGTAATACGGTGTTACATTTGGAGTGAGCATTGTCTGCGGGTAATACAGTGTTAGATTTGGAGTGCGTATTGACTGCGGGTAATACGGTGTTAGATTTGGAGTGCGCATTGACTGTGGGCAATACGGTGTCAGATTTGAAGTGCGCATTGACTGTCGGTAATACAGTGTTAGATTTGGAGTGCGCATTGACTGTTGGTAATACGGTGTTAGATTTGGAGGGAGCATTGACTGTGGGTAATATGGTGTTATATATGGAGTGCGCACTGACTCTGGGCAATACGGCCGTGGATATTGAGTTCGCATTGACTGTCGGTAACAAGGCCGTGGATATGGACTGCGCATTGACTGTGGGTAATACGGTTTTAGGCTTGGATTGCGCAATGACTGTGGGCAATACGGCAGTGAAATTGGAGTGCACATTGACTGTGGGTAATACAGTGTTTCATTTGGATTGCGCATTGACTGTGGGCAATACGGCGTGAGATTTGGGGTGCGCATTGACTGAGGGTAATACGTTGTAAGATTTGGAGTGTGCATTGACTCTCGGGAATATGGTGTTAGATTTGGAGTGCAAATTGACTGTGGGCAACACGGCCATTGATTTTGAGTGCGCATAGACTGCGGGTAATACCGTGTTAGATTTGGAGTGCACATTGACTGTGGGTAATATGGTTTTAGATTTGGTGTGCGCATTGACTGCAGGTAATACAGTGTTAGATTTGGAGTGCGCATTGACTGTAGGTAATATGGTGTTATATATGGAGTTCGCATTGTCTGTGGGCAATACGGCCGTGGATTTTGAGTTCGCATTGACTGTCAGTAATAAGGCCGTGGATCTGGACTGCGCATTGACTGTGGGTAATACATTGTTACATTTGGAATGCACATTGACTGTGGGTAATACAATGTTAGATTTGGAGTGTGCATTGACTGTGAGTAATACGGTGTTAGATTTGGATTGCGCGTAGACTGCAGGTAATACGATGTTAGATTTGGAGTGCGCCTTGACTGTGGGTAATACGGCGTTAGATTTGGAGGGCGCATTGACTGTGGGTAAAAAAGTGTTAGATTTGGAGTGCGCATTGACTGCAGGTAATACGGTGTTAGATTTGGAGTGCGCATTGACTGTGGGTATCACGGTGTTGGATTTGGACTGTGCATTGATTTTGGGCAATATTGCCGTGGATTTGGTGTGCGCATTAACTGTGGACAATTCGACCATTAATTTGGAGTGCGCATTGACTGTGGGTAATACGGTGTTAGATTTGGAGTGCACATTGACTGCGGGTCATACGGTGTTAGATTTGGAGTGCGCATAGATTGCGGGTAATACGGTTTTAGATGTGGATTGTGCAATGACTGTGGGTAATACGGCTGTGAAATTGGAGTGCACATTGACTGTGGGTAATACGGTGTTCGATTTGGAGTGCGCATTGAGAGCGGGTAATACCGTGTTAGATTTGGAGTGCACATTGACTGTGTGTAATACGGTGTTAGATTTGGTGTGCGCATTGACTGCAGGTAATACGGTGTTAGATTTGGAGTGCGCATTGACTGTGGGTAACATGGTGTTTGATTTGGAGTGTGCATGGACTGCAGGTAATACTGTGTTAGATATGGGTTGCGCATTGACTCTGGGTAATACGGATGAGGAATTTCAGTGTGCATTGACTGTTGGTAATACGGTGTTTCATTTGGAGTGGTCATTGACTGTGGGCAATACGGCGTGAGATTTGGAGTGCGCATTGACTGCGGGTAATATGGTGTAAGATTTGGAGTGTGCATTGACTCTGGGGAATATGGTGTTAGATTTGGAGTGCAATTGACTGTGGGCAATACGGCCGTGGATTTTTAGTTCGCATTGACTGTCGGTAATAAGGCCGTGGATATTGACTGTGCATTGACTGTGGGTAATACAGTGTTACATTTGGAGTCAGCATTGACTGCGGGTAATACTGTGTTAGATTTGGAGTGCACATTGACTGTGGGCAATACGGCGTTAGGTTTGGACTGCGCATTGACTGAGGGTAAAAAAGTGTTAGATTTGTATTGCGCATTGACTGTGGGTAATACAGTGTTAGATTTGGGATGCGCATTGACAGTGGGTAATACGGTGTTAGATTTGTAGTGTGCATTGACTGCGTGTAATACTGTGCTAGACTTGGAGTGCTCATTGACTGTGGGTAATACGGTGTTAGATTTGGAGTGCGCATTGACTGTGGGCAATACGGCCGTGGATTTGGAGTGTGCATTGACTGTGGGCAATACGGCCGTGGATTTTGAGTTCTCATTGACTGTCGGTAATAAGGCCGTGGATATTGACTGCGCATTGACTGTGGGTAATACGGTGTTTCATTTGGAGTCAGCATTATCTGCGGGTAATACGGTGTTAGATTTGGAGTGCGCATTGACCGTGGGTAATACAGTGTTTCATTTGGATTGCGCATTGACTGTGGGCAAAACGGCTGTGAAATTGGAGTGCGCATTGACTGTGGGTAATACAGTGTTTCATTTGGATTGCGCATTGACTGTGGGCAATAGGGCGTGAGATTTGGGGTGCGCATTGACTGAGGGTAATACGGTGTAAGATTTGGAGTGTGCATTGACTGTGGGTAATACGGTGTTTGATTTGGAGTGCGCATGGACTGCTGGTAATACGGTGTTAGATATGGGTTGTGCATTGACTGTGGGCAATACGGATGTAGAATTTCAGTGCGCGTTGACTGTGGGTATTACGGTGTTACATTTGGAGTGAGCATTGACTGCGGGTAGTACAGTGTTAGATTTGGAGTGCGTATTGACTGCGGGCAATACGGTGTTGGATTTGGATTGCGCATTGACTGTGGGCAATACGGCGTGAGATTTGGAGTGCGCATTGACTGCGGGTAATACGGTGTAATATTTGGAGTGTGCATTGACTCTGGGGAATATGGTGTTAGATTTGGAGTGCACATTGACTGTGGGCAATACGGCGTAAGATTTGGACTGCGCATTGACTGAGGGTAAAAAAGTGTTAGATTTGTATTGCGCATTGTCTGTGGGTAATACAGTGTTAGATTTGTAGTGCGCATTGACTGCATGTAATACTGTGCTAGACTTGGAGTGCTCATTGACTGTGGGTAATACGGTGTTAGATTTGGAGTGCGCATTGACTGTGGGCAATACGGCCGTGGATTTGGAGTGTGCATTGACTGTGCGCAATACGGCCGTGGATTTTGAGTTCGCATTGATTGTCGGTAATAAGGACGTGGATATTGACTGCGCATTGACTGTGGGTAATACGGTGTTACATTTGGAGTCAGCATTGTCTGCAGGTAATACGGTGTTAGATTTGGAGTGCGCATTGTGTGTAATACGGTTTTAGATTTGGAGTGCGCATTGACTGTGGGTAATACGGTTTTAGATTTGGTGTGCGCATTGACTGTGGGCAATACGGCCGTGGATTTGGAGTGTGCATTGACTGTGCGCAATACGGCCGTGGATTTTGAGTTCGCATTGATTGTCGGTAATAAGGACGTGCATATTGACTGCGCATTGACTGTGGGTAATACGGTGTTACATTTGTAGTCAGCATTGTCTGCAGATAATACGGTGTTAGATTTGGAGTGCGCATTGTGTGTAATACGGTTTTAGATTTGGAGTGCACATTGACTGTGGGTAATACGGTGTTACATTTGGAGTCAGCATTGTCTGCAGGTAATACGGTTTTAGATTTGGAGTGCGCATTGAGATCTGCTAATACCGTGTTAGATTTGGAGCGCACATTGACTGTGGGTAATACGGTTTTAGATTTGCTGTGCGCATTGACTGCAGGTAATACGGTGTTAGATTTGGAGTGCGCATTGACTATGGGTTATATGGTGTACGATTTGGAGTGCACATTGACTGATGGTAATACGGTGTTTGATTTGGAGTGCGCATGGACGGCAGGTGATACTGTGTTAGATATGGGTTGTGCATTGACTGTGGGCAATACAGATGTGGAATTTCAGTGCGCATTGACTGTTGGTAATACGGTGTTAGATTTGGAGGGCGCATTGACTGTGGGCAATACGGCCGTGGATATTGAGTACACATTGACTGTCGGTAAGAAGGCCGTGGATATGGACTGCGCATTGACTGTGTGTAATACGGTGTTACATTTGGAGTGAGCATTGACTGCGGGTAATACGGTGTTAGATTTGGAATGCGCATTGACCGTGGGTAATACGGTGTTAGATTTGGAGTGCGCCTTGACTGCGGGTAATACAGTGTTAGATTTGGAGTGCGTATTGACTGCGGGTAATACGGTGTTAGATTTGGAGTGCGCATTGACTGTTGGTAATACGGTGTTAGATTTGGAGGGAGCATTGACTGTGGGTAATATGGTGTTATATATGGAGTGCGCACTGACTCTGGGCAATACGGCCGTGGATATTGAGTTCGCATTGACTGTCGGTAACAAGGCCGTGGATATGGACTGCGCATTGACTGTGGGTAATACGGTTTTAGGCTTGGATTGCGCAATGACTGCGGGTGATACGGCAGTGAAATTGGAGTGCACATTGACTGTGGGTAATACAGTGTTTCATTTGGATTGCGCGTTGACTGTGGGCAATACGGCGTGAGATTTGGAGTGCGCATTGACTCCAGGTAATACGGTGTAAGCTTTGGAGTGTGCATTGACTCTGGGGAATATGGTGTTAGATTTGGAGTGCAAATTGACTGTGGGCAACACGGCCGTGGATTTTGATTGCACAGAGACTGCGGGTAATACGGTGTTAGATTTGGAGTCCACATTGACTGTGGGTAAGACGTTGTTAGATTTGGAGTGTGCATTGACTGTGGGTAATACGGTGTTGGATTGGCATAGATTGCAGGTAATACGGTGTTAGATTTGGAGTGCGCATTGACTGTGGGCAATACAGCCGTGGATTTGGAGTGTGCATTGACTGTGGGCAATACGCCCGTGGATTTTGAGTTCACATTGACTGTCAGCAATAAGGCCGTGGATATTGACTGCGCATTGAATGTGGGTAATACGGTGTTAGATTTAGAGTGCACACTGAGAGCGGGTAATACCGTGTTAGATTTGGAGTGCACATTGACTGTGGGTAATACGGTGTTAGATTTGGTGTGCGCATTGACTGCAGGTAATACGGTGTTAGATTTGGAGTGCGCATTTACTGTGGGTAACATGGTGTAAGATTTGGAGTGCACATTGACTGTGGGTAATATGGTGTTTGATTTGGAGTGCGCATGGACTGTTGGTAATACGGTGTTAGATATGGGTTGTGCATTGACTTTGGGCAATACGGATGTGGAATTTCAGTGCGCGTTGACTATGGGTAATACGGTGTTACATTTGGAGTGAGCATTGTCTGCGGGTAATACAGTGTTAGATTTGGAGTGCGTATTGACTGCGGGTAATACGGTGTTAGATTTGGAGTGCGCATTGACTGTGGGCAATACGGTGTCAGATTTGAAGTGCGCATTGACTGCCGGTAATACAGTGTTAGATTTGGAGTGCGCATTGACTGTTGGTAATACGGTGTTAGATTTGGAGGGAGCATTGACTGTGGGTAATATGGTGTTATATATGGAGTGCGCACTGACTCTGGGCAATACGGCCGTGGATATTGAGTTCGCATTGACTGTCGGTAACAAGGCCGTGGATATGGACTGCGCATTGACTGTGGGTAATACGGTTTTAGGCTTGGATTGCGCAATGACTGTGGGCAATACGGCAGTGAAATTGGAGTGCACATTGACTGTGGGTAATACAGTGTTTCATTTGGATTGCGCATTGACTGTGGGCAATACGGCGTGAGATTTGGGGTGCGCATTGACTGAGGGTAATACGTTGTAAGATTTGGAGTGTGCATTGACTCTCGGGAATATGGTGTTAGATTTGGAGTGCAAATTGACTGTGGGCAACACGGCCATTGATTTTGAGTGCGCATAGACTGCGGGTAATACCGTGTTAGATTTGGAGTGCACATTGACTGTGGGTAATATGGTTTTAGATTTGGTGTGCGCATTGACTGCAGGTAATACAGTGTTAGATTTGGAGTGCGCATTGACTGTAGGTAATATGGTGTTATATATGGAGTTCGCATTGTCTGTGGGCAATACGGCCGTGGATTTTGAGTTCGCATTGACTGTCAGTAATAAGGCCGTGGATCTGGACTGCGCATTGACTGTGGGTAATACATTGTTACATTTGGAATGCACATTGACTGTGGGTAATACAATGTTAGATTTGGAGTGTGCATTGACTGTGAGTAATACGGTGTTAGATTTGGATTGCGCGTAGACTGCAGGTAATACGATGTTAGATTTGGAGTGCGCCTTGACTGTGGGTAATACGGCGTTAGATTTGGAGGGCGCATTGACTGTGGGTAAAAAAGTGTTAGATTTGGAGTGCGCATTGACTGCAGGTAATACGGTGTTAGAATTGGAGTGCGCATTGACTGTGGGTATCACGGTGTTGGATTTGGACTGTGCATTGATTTTGGGCAATATTGCCGTGGATTTGGTGTGCGCATTAACTGTGGACAATTCGACCATTAATTTGGAGTGCGCATTGACTGTGGGTAATACGGTGTTAGATTTGGAGTGCACATTGACTGCGGGTCATACGGTGTTAGATTTGGAGTGCGCATAGATTGCGGGTAATACGGTTTTAGATGTGGATTGTGCAATGACTGTGGGTAATACGGCTGTGAAATTGGAGTGCACATTGACTGTGGGTAATACGGTGTTCGATTTGGAGTGCGCATTGAGAGCGGGTAATACCGTGTTAGATTTGGAGTGCACATTGACTGTGTGTAATACGGTGTTAGATTTGGTGTGCGCATTGACTGCAGGTAATACGGTGTTAGATTTGGAGTGCGCATTGACTGTGGGTAACATGGTGTTTGATTTGGAGTGTGCATGGACTGCAGGTAATACTGTGTTAGATATGGGTTGCGCATTGACTCTGGGCAATACGGATGAGGAATTTCAGTGTGCATTGACTGTTGGTAATACGGTGTTTCATTTGGAGTGGTCATTGACTGTGGGCAATACGGCGTGAGATTTGGAGTGCGCATTGACTGCGGGTAATATGGTGTAAGATTTGGAGTGTGCATTGACTCTGGGGAATATGGTGTTAGATTTGGAGTGCAATTGACTGTGGGCAATACGGCCGTGGATTTTTAGTTCGCATTGACTGTCGGTAATAAGGCCGTGGATATTGACTGTGCATTGACTGTGGGTAATACAGTGTTACATTTGGAGTCAGCATTGACTGCGGGTAATACTGTGTTAGATTTGGAGTGCACATTGACTGTGGGCAATACGGCGTTAGGTTTGGACTGCGCATTGACTGAGGGTAAAAAAGTGTTAGATTTGTATTGCGCATTGACTGTGGGTAATACGGTGCTAGACTTGGAGTGCTCATTGACTGTGGGTAATACGGTGTTAGATTTGGAGGGCGCATTGACTGTGGGCAATACGGCCGTGGATATTGAGTACACATTGACTGTCGGTAAGAAGGCCGTGGATATGGACTGCGCATTGACTGTGGGTAATACGGTGTTACATTTGGAGTGAGCATTGACTGCGGGTAATACGGTGTTAGATTTGGAATGCGCATTGACCCTGGGTAATACGGTGTTAGATTTGGAGTGCGCCTTGACTGCGGGTAATACAGTGTTAGATTTGGAGTGCGTATTGACTGCGGGTAATACGGTGTTAGATTTGTATTGCGCATTGACTGTGGGTAATACGGTGCTAGACTTGGAGTGCTCATTGACTGTGGGTAATACGGTGTTAGATTTGGAGGGCGCATTGACTGTGGGCAATACGGCCGTGGATATTGAGTACACATTGACTGTCGGTAAGAAGGCCGTGGATATGGACTGCGCATTGACTGTGGGTAATACGGTGTTACATTTGGAGTGAGCATTGACTGCGGGTAATACGGTGTTAGATTTGGAATGCGCATTGACCCTGGGTAATACGGTGTTAGATTTGGAGTGCGCCTTGACTGCGGGTAATACAGTGTTAGATTTGGAGTGCGTATTGACTGCGGGTAATACGGTGTTAGATTTGGAGTGCGCATTGAGATCTGCTAATACCGTGTTAGATTTGGAGTGCACATTGACTGTGGGTAATATGGTTTTAGATTTGGTGTGCGCATTGACTGCAGGTAATACGGTGTTAGATTTGGAGTGCGCATTGACTGTGGGTTATATGGTGTACGATTTGGAGTGCACATTGACTGATGGTAATACGGTGTTTGATTTGGAGTGCGCATGGACGGCAGGTGATACTGTGTTAGATATGCGTTGTGCATTGACTGTGGGCAATACTGATGTGGAATTTCAGTGCGCATTGACTGTTGGTAACACGGTGTTAGATTTGGAGGGCGCATCGACTGTGAGCAATACGGCCGTGGATATTGAGTACACATTGACTGTCGGTAAGAAGGCCGTGGATATGGACTGCGCATTGACTGTGGGTAATACGGTGTTACATTTGGAGTGAGCATTGACTGCGGGTAATACGGTGTTAGATTTGGAATGCGCCTTGACTGCGGGTAATACGGTGTTAGATTTGGAGTGCGCATTGACTGTTGGTAATACGGTGTTAGATTTGGAGGGAGCATTGACTGTGGGTAATATGGTGTTATATATGGAGTGCTCACTGACTCTGGGCAATACGGCCGTGGATATTGAGTTCGCATTGACTGTCGGTAACAAGGCCGTGGATATGGACTGCGCATTGACTGTGTGTAATACGGTGTTACATTTGGAGTGAGCATTGACTGCGGGTAATACGGTGTTAGATTTGGAATGCGCATTGACCGTGGGTAATACGGTGTTAGATTTGGAGTGCGCCTTGACTGCGGGTAATACAGTGTTAGATTTGGAGTGCGTATTGACTGCGGGTAATACGGTGTTAGATTTGGAGTGCGCATTGACTGTTGGTAATACGGTGTTAGATTTGGAGGGAGCATTGACTGTGGGTAATATGGTGTTATATATGGAGTGCGCACTGACTCTGGGCAATACGGCCGTGGATATTGAGTTCGCATTGACTGTCGGTAACAAGGCCGTGGATATGGACTGCGCATTGACTGTGGGTAATACGGTTTTAGGCTTGGATTGCGCAATGACTGCGGGTGATACGGCAGTGAAATTGGAGTGCACATTGACTGTGGGTAATACAGTGTTTCATTTGGATTGCGCATTGACTGTGGGCAATACGGCGTGAGATTTGGAGTGCGCATTGACTCCAGGTAATACGGTGTAAGCTTTGGAGTGTGCATTGACTCTGGGGAATATGGTGTTAGATTTGGAGTGCAAATTGACTGTGGGCAACACGGCCGTGGATTTTGATTGCACAGAGACTGCGGGTAATACGGTGTTAGATTTGGAGTCCACATTGACTGTGGGTAAGACGTTGTTAGATTTGGAGTGTGCATTGACTGTGGGTAATACGGTGTTGGATTGGCATAGATTGCAGGTAATACGGTGTTAGATTTGGAGTGCGCATTGACTGTGGGCAATACAGCCGTGGATTTGGAGTGTGCATTGACTGTGGGCAATACGCCCGTGGATTTTGAGTTCACATTGACTGTCAGCAATAAGGCCGTGGATATTGACTGCGCATTGAATGTGGGTAATACGGTGTTAGATTTAGAGTGCACACTGAGAGCGGGTAATACCGTGTTAGATTTGGAGTGCACATTGACTGTGGGTAATACGGTGTTAGATTTGGTGTGCGCATTGACTGCAGGTAATACGGTGTTAGATTTGGAGTGCGCATTTACTGTGGGTAACATGGTGTAAGATTTGGAGTGCACATTGACTGTGGGTAATATGGTGTTTGATTTGGAGTGCGCATGGACTGTTGGTAATACGGTGTTAGATATGGGTTGTGCATTGACTTTGGGCAATACGGATGTGGAATTTCAGTGCGCGTTGACTATGGGTAATACGGTGTTACATTTGGAGTGAGCATTGTCTGCGGGTAATACAGTGTTAGATTTGGAGTGCGTATTGACTGCGGGTAATACGGTGTTAGATTTGGAGTGCGCATTGACTGTGGGCAATACGGTGTCAGATTTGAAGTGCGCATTGACTGCCGGTAATACAGTGTTAGATTTGGAGTGCGCATTGACTGTTGGTAATACGGTGTTAGATTTGGAGGGAGCATTGACTGTGGGTAATATGGTGTTATATATGGAGTGCGCACTGACTCTGGGCAATACGGCCGTGGATATTGAGTTCGCATTGACTGTCGGTAACAAGGCCGTGGATATGGACTGCGCATTGACTGTGGGTAATACGGTTTTAGGCTTGGATTGCGCAATGACTGTGGGCAATACGGCAGTGAAATTGGAGTGCACATTGACTGTGGGTAATACAGTGTTTCATTTGGATTGCGCATTGACTGTGGGCAATACGGCGTGAGATTTGGGGTGCGCATTGACTGAGGGTAATACGTTGTAAGATTTGGAGTGTGCATTGACTCTCGGGAATATGGTGTTAGATTTGGAGTGCAAATTGACTGTGGGCAACACGGCCATTGATTTTGAGTGCGCATAGACTGCGGGTAATACCGTGTTAGATTTGGAGTGCACATTGACTGTGGGTAATATGGTTTTAGATTTGGTGTGCGCATTGACTGCAGGTAATACAGTGTTAGATTTGGAGTGCGCATTGACTGTAGGTAATATGGTGTTATATATGGAGTTCGCATTGTCTGTGGGCAATACGGCCGTGGATT
The DNA here is from genome assembly GCF_030144855.1 of Hypanus sabinus. NCBI lineage: Eukaryota > Metazoa > Chordata > Chondrichthyes > Myliobatiformes > Dasyatidae > Hypanus > Hypanus sabinus. The sequence goes on from NC_082739.1 coordinate 45,026,266, forward strand.
TTGAGTTCGCATTGACTGTCAGTAATAAGGCCGTGGATCTGGACTGCGCATTGACTGTGGGTAATACATTGTTACATTTGGAATGCACATTGACTGTGGGTAATACATTGTTACATTTGGAATGCACATTGACTGTGGGTAATACAATGTTAGATTTGGAGTGTGCATTGACTGTGAGTAATACGGTGTTAGATTTGGATTGCGCGTAGACTGCAGGTAATACGATGTTAGATTTGGAGTGCGCCTTGACTGTGGGTAATACGGCGTTAGATTTGGAGGGCGCATTGACTGTGGGTAAAAAAGTGTTAGATTTGGAGTGCGCATTGACTGCAGGTAATACGGTGTTAGATTTGGAGTGCGCATTGACTGTGGGTATCACGGTGTTGGATTTGGACTGTGCATTGATTTTGGGCAATATTGCCGTGGATTTGGTGTGCGCATTAACTGTGGACAATTCGACCATTAATTTGGAGTGCGCATTGACTGTGGGTAATACGGTGTTAGATTTGGAGTGCACATTGACTGCGGGTCATACGGTGTTAGATTTGGAGTGCGCATAGATTGCGGGTAATACGGTTTTAGATGTGGATTGTGCAATGACTGTGGGTAATACGGCTGTGAAATTGGAGTGCACATTGACTGTGGGTAATACGGTGTTCGATTTGGAGTGCGCATTGAGAGCGGGTAATACCGTGTTAGATTTGGAGTGCACATTGACTGTGTGTAATACGGTGTTAGATTTGGTGTGCGCATTGACTGCAGGTAATACGGTGTTAGATTTGGAGTGCACATTGACTGTGGGTAATACGGTGTTACATTTGGAGTCAGCATTGTCTGCAGGTAATACGGTTTTAGATTTGGAGTGCGCATTGAGATCTGCTAATACCGTGTTAGATTTGGAGCGCACATTGACTGTGGGTAATACGGTTTTAGATTTGCTGTGCGCATTGACTGCAGGTAATACGGTGTTAGATTTGGAGTGCGCATTGACTATGGGTTATATGGTGTACGATTTGGAGTGCACATTGACTGATGGTAATACGGTGTTTGATTTGGAGTGCGCATGGACGGCAGGTGATACTGTGTTAGATATGGGTTGTGCATTGACTGTGGGCAATACAGATGTGGAATTTCAGTGCGCATTGACTGTTGGTAATACGGTGTTAGATTTGGAGGGCGCATTGACTGTGGGCAATACGGCCGTGGATATTGAGTACACATTGACTGTCGGTAAGAAGGCCGTGGATATGGACTGCGCATTGACTGTGTGTAATACGGTGTTACATTTGGAGTGAGCATTGACTGCGGGTAATACGGTGTTAGATTTGGAATGCGCATTGACCGTGGGTAATACGGTGTTAGATTTGGAGTGCGCCTTGACTGCGGGTAATACAGTGTTAGATTTGGAGTGCGTATTGACTGCGGGTAATACGGTGTTAGATTTGGAGTGCGCATTGACTGTTGGTAATACGGTGTTAGATTTGGAGGGAGCATTGACTGTGGGTAATATGGTGTTATATATGGAGTGCGCACTGACTCTGGGCAATACGGCCGTGGATATTGAGTTCGCATTGACTGTCGGTAACAAGGCCGTGGATATGGACTGCGCATTGACTGTGGGTAATACGGTTTTAGGCTTGGATTGCGCAATGACTGCGGGTGATACGGCAGTGAAATTGGAGTGCACATTGACTGTGGGTAATACAGTGTTTCATTTGGATTGCGCGTTGACTGTGGGCAATACGGCGTGAGATTTGGAGTGCGCATTGACTCCAGGTAATACGGTGTAAGCTTTGGAGTGTGCATTGACTCTGGGGAATATGGTGTTAGATTTGGAGTGCAAATTGACTGTGGGCAACACGGCCGTGGATTTTGATTGCACAGAGACTGCGGGTAATACGGTGTTAGATTTGGAGTCCACATTGACTGTGGGTAAGACGTTGTTAGATTTGGAGTGTGCATTGACTGTGGGTAATACGGTGTTGGATTGGCATAGATTGCAGGTAATACGGTGTTAGATTTGGAGTGCGCATTGACTGTGGGCAATACAGCCGTGGATTTGGAGTGTGCATTGACTGTGGGCAATACGCCCGTGGATTTTGAGTTCACATTGACTGTCAGCAATAAGGCCGTGGATATTGACTGCGCATTGAATGTGGGTAATACGGTGTTAGATTTAGAGTGCACACTGAGAGCGGGTAATACCGTGTTAGATTTGGAGTGCACATTGACTGTGGGTAATACGGTGTTAGATTTGGTGTGCGCATTGACTGCAGGTAATACGGTGTTAGATTTGGAGTGCGCATTTACTGTGGGTAACATGGTGTAAGATTTGGAGTGCACATTGACTGTGGGTAATATGGTGTTTGATTTGGAGTGCGCATGGACTGTTGGTAATACGGTGTTAGATATGGGTTGTGCATTGACTTTGGGCAATACGGATGTGGAATTTCAGTGCGCGTTGACTATGGGTAATACGGTGTTACATTTGGAGTGAGCATTGTCTGCGGGTAATACAGTGTTAGATTTGGAGTGCGTATTGACTGCGGGTAATACGGTGTTAGATTTGGAGTGCGCATTGACTGTGGGCAATACGGTGTCAGATTTGAAGTGCGCATTGACTGCCGGTAATACAGTGTTAGATTTGGAGTGCGCATTGACTGTTGGTAATACGGTGTTAGATTTGGAGGGAGCATTGACTGTGGGTAATATGGTGTTATATATGGAGTGCGCACTGACTCTGGGCAATACGGCCGTGGATATTGAGTTCGCATTGACTGTCGGTAACAAGGCCGTGGATATGGACTGCGCATTGACTGTGGGTAATACGGTTTTAGGCTTGGATTGCGCAATGACTGTGGGCAATACGGCAGTGAAATTGGAGTGCACATTGACTGTGGGTAATACAGTGTTTCATTTGGATTGCGCATTGACTGTGGGCAATACGGCGTGAGATTTGGGGTGCGCAGTTGACTGAGGGGTAATACGTTGTAAGATTTGGAGTGTGCATTGACTCTCGGGAATATGGTGTTAGATTTGGAGTGCAAATTGACTGTGGGCAACACGGCCATTGATTTTGAGTGCGCATAGACTGCGGGTAATACCGTGTTAGATTTGGAGTGCACATTGACTGTGGGTAATATGGTTTTAGATTTGGTGTGCGCATTGACTGCAGGTAATACAGTGTTAGATTTGGAGTGCGCATTGACTGTAGGTAATTATGGTGTTATATATGGAGTTCGCATTGTCTGTGGGCAATACGGCCGTGGGATTTTGAGTTCGCATTGACTGTCAGTAATAAGGCCGTGGATCTGGACTGCGCATTGACTGTGGTAATACATTGTTACATTTGGAATGCACATTGACTGTGGGTAAGTACAATGTTAGATTTTGGAGTGTGCATTGACTGTGAGTAATACGGTGTTAGATTTGGATTGCGCGTAGACTGCAGGTAATACGATGTTAGATTTGGAGTGCGCCTTGACTGTGGGTAATACGGCGTTAGATTTGGAGGGCGCATTGACTGTGGGTAAAAAAGTGTTAGATTTGGGAGTGGGCGCATTGACTGCAGGTAATACGGTGTTAGATTTGGAGTGCGCATTGACTGTGGGTATCACGGTGTTGGATTTGGACTGTGCATTGATTTTGGGCAATATTGCCGTGGATTTGGTGTGCGCATTAACTGTGGACAATTCGACCATTAATTTGGAGTGCGCATTGACTGTGGGTAATACGGTGTTAGATTTGGAGTGCACATTGACTGCGGGTCATACGGTGTTAGATTTGGAGTGCGCATAGATTGCGGGTAATACGGTTTTAGATGTGGATTGTGCAATGACTGTGGGTAATAACGGCTGTGAAATTGGAGTGCACATTGACTGTGGGTAATACGGTGTTCGATTTGAGTGCGCATTGAGAGCGGGTAATACCGTGTTAGATTTGGAGTGCACATTGACTGTGTGTAATACGGTGTGTAGATTTGGTGTGCGCATTGACTGCAGGGTAATACGGTGTTTAGATTTGGAGTGCGCATTGACTGTGGGTAACATGGTGTTTGATTTGGAGGTGTGCATTGGACTGCAGGTAATACTGTGTTAGATATGGGTTGCGCAATTGACTCTGGGCAATACGGATGAGGAATTTCAGTGTGCATTGACTGTTGGTAATACGGTGTTTCATTTGGAGTGGTCATTGACTGTGGGCAATACGGCGTGAGATTTGGAGTGCGCATTGACTGCGGGTAATATGGTGTAAGATTTGGAGTGTGCATTGACTCTGGGGAATATGGTGTTAGATTTGGAGTGCAATTGGACTGTGGGCAATACGGCCGTGGATTTTTAGTTCGCATTGACTGTCGGTAATAAGGCCGTGGATATTTGACTGTGCATTGACTGTGGGTAATACAGTGTTACATTTGGAGTCAGCATTGACTGCGGGTAATACTGTGTTAGATATGGAGTGCACATTGACTGTGCGGCAATACGGCGTTAGGTTTGGACTGCGCATTGACTGAGGGTAAAAAAGTGTTAGATTTGTATTGCGCATTGACTGTGGGTTAATACGGTGCTAGACTTGGAGTGCTCATTGACTGTGGGTAATACGGTGTTAGATTTGGAGGGCGCATTCGACTGTGGGCAATACGGCCGTGGATATTGAGTACACATTGACTGTCGGTAAGAAGGCCGTGGATATGGACTGCGCATTGACTGTGGGTAATACGGTGTTACATTTGGAGTGAGCATTGACTGCGGGTAATACGGTGTTAGATTTGGAATGCGCATTGACCCTGGGTAATACGGTGTTTAGATTTGGAGTGCGCCTTGACTGCGGGTAATACAGTGTTAGATTTGGAGTGCGTATTGACTTGCGGGTAATACGGTGTTAGATTTGTATTGCGCATTGACTGTGGGTAATACGGTGCTAGACTTGGAGTGCTCATTGACTGTGGGTAATTACGGTGTTAGATTTGGAGGGCGCATTGACTGTGGGCAATACAGCCGTGGATATTGAGTACACATTGACTGTCGGTAAGAAGGCCGTGGATATGGACTGCGCATTGACTGTGGGTAATACGGTGTTACATTTGGAGTGAGCATTGACTGCGGGTAATACGGTGTTAGATTTGGAATGCGCATTGACCCTGGGTAATACGGTGTTAGATTTGGAGTGCGCCTTGACTGCGGT